>NC_136261.1:222636408-222646408 GCF_964187855.1 Myxine glutinosa
ATCTCCAATTCAACATCAAAATTTGCCATCACCAATTCATCATCAGTCCCTCCTAAGGAGGGAGAGATGGAATCACCCCAATGTCTCATCCACGTCGTGATGCGTCTCACCAATCCACACAGCAATTCTCATTTCCTGCACACAGAACAAAGAAACACAGGTGTGGAGTCATCATCACCACAGGTAAGTGGCTGCGTATGGTGCGACAGGTTCATCAATCCTAACTATTTCCTAAATGACTTTAACAACTTTACATTACCCAGGGTCTTTCTTCTGCCAAACCATTGGCCCTCTTACACTATGGGTTCTAAAAACCAATTCCCATTGACCAAACTGTGGTGCTTTTCAATTTGGGGTCTCACTCCCCCGATTCATCTCCCGGTGACCTCGCACAATTTCTGGGCCGTGACGTGTAGCTCTCCCAGCAGGTCTACCCACCTGCACACCTCCACCACTGTAGTTGCCACCCGAGCTTACCTGCTCCTCACCCTAACCTATCTACCTGGGGAAGGCCCTCTGGCGCTCTCCCCACTCGGTGCCCTCTCTGGCACTGGGCTGCCCGATCCACACCCGGGATCCCCAGGCACCCACTGACACTAACGGCTCCCAGAGCCCACCTGCGGCCTCACCTGGCCGACATCCTCACAGTGGTGGAGTGCCCAAATCAACTACACACACTAACAGGCTACACGCCCAGCCATTTCCACAACACTAATGCACCCATCCGCAATACCATTCTGCAACCGCACCACAAATGCCAATATCCAACCACAATTTACCTATACCCTCTACCTAACACTTACACTACCCGCCCCGGGTATCCATGATGGGGGTCCACTCTTCCCCCATTCACACCTTCGCACCATGCACACCACTCCGTACCACTTACTCCAACTCTCTCCACACACCTGTACTTGCACACCTGTGCTCTCACTCTTGGTGCCGCCTGCACCCTTCTCTCCCCAAGCGCATTCGCGCTGATCCACAACACTCACTACTCACACACTGCTCCACACACCTGTCCAGTTGCACACCTGTGCAATCACACCTGTTCAATTCTCAACCACACGGCATCATCTCATCTAACTACTCCCCTCTGAAACTTGCGCTTCCCAGTCGCCCCTTTAAACTATTGCGCTCCCTCGTCATTATAATCCACACTAATCTACCTGCGTCCCCACTACAGGTATCAGTCACTAACTAATCTTAACGTTACCTACTGTCATCTTCGCTAGATCCCTATCAATATCCTAACCCACCCGGGCTAGTTTTCACTGCCGTACACCCCATAAGCTACAGCGCATTTGCCCCCACCTGGGAAGGGTGGCAAGGATGCCACCCTTACCCACCGGGCCCATCGCTCATCAATCCCCCAGTCCTCTGGCACTAATAAGCCCCCCTTATTCAGAGGTACTGGGTCCCGCCTCGGCATCTAAAGCCGAGGCAATCCACGGGGGCGCCTGCTCGCCAGTGTAAGGCCTTATCCGGTCGGCGTGGACGATCCGAGGGAGGGCTCGTGGCCCCATTTTGATCTTTACTACCACGTCACAGACTTGCGACAGGACGACCCCCGGGCCTTGCCAGGGAGAGGTGAGTTTCGGGCACCTACCCTTCCTCCTCCAGGGATTGAAGAACCAAATCTTCATCCCCGGAGTGTACTGACTCCCCTGGCTCCGGTGGTCGTACCTGCGCTTCATCTTCTCCCCCGCCAGATGGAGTTGGCGGCGGGCGAAGGCATGGACTAGCTCCATGCCTTCCTCTAGGTGACGTGCGTACCCCTCCCTCGGCGGGTTAACCACTGTGTCTGGCACGGGACCGCATAGCAAGTCGGCGGGAGCCCGTAACTCCCGCCCATACATAAGCAACGCTGGACTGCATGCGGTGGCCCCGTGCTGGCTGGTTCGGTAGGCCATGAGCAAATAAGGGAGATGTTCGTCCCAGTCATCCTGACGGGTGGCGGTGAACAGTGCCAGTTGTTGGATTAGAGTTCGGTTGAATCTCTCCACCATCCCGTCAGATTGAGGCCTTAAAGGCGTTGTTCTGGTTTTCCGAATTGACAGGAGACTGCACACATCTTTTAGCAATTTGCTCTCAAAATTTCGTCCCTGGTCGGTGTGCATCTCCTGTGGAATCCCATGCCGGCACACAAATCCTTCCACGAAGGCCTGCGCTACCACCCCTGCTTCTTGGTTGGGGAGGGCGTAGGCCTCCGGCCACTTGGTGAAGTAGTCCATCACAACGAGGATGTACTTATTACCTAGGCGGGTGCGGGGTAGTGGGCCTAGGATATCCATGGCCACCCGCTCTAGGGGGGCCCCCACCTGGTGTAATTGAAGGGGGGCCCTCATCCTCCGTGCTGGTCCCTTTTTGGCAGTACAGGCGTCGCATCTCCGACACCAGTCCTGTATGTCGCGCCCCATATTCACCCAATAAAACCTCCGGCGTACCTGCGATGTCGTCTTTGTCCTGCCCAAATGGCCGCCGGGGCGGGTACCATGCACCTGTTGCAATATATCGGTCTTAAATTTATTTGGGACTACCACCAGCCAGGAAGTTTTATCAGAGGGAACCTCCACCCACTTGCGATACAAGATGTTATCCTTCAATTCCAGGGTCTGCCACTGAGCCCAATATGCCTTTGTTTGCGCCCCGAGGGGGGTGACCTCTTCCCCCTTTGGTCTTTGCCCAAATTTGACCCAATTGAACACTGGCCCCAGGACAGGATCCTCCTGCTGGGCCGTGCTCCATGCCAAAGTTCCGAATTCCTCATCTGCGGTTAGTGGCAAAATTGGCCCTCTCACCCGGGTTGCCCGGACAACGAGGGTCGGGTCCGAATCGCCCAATTGCTCCCTCTCCTCGTGTCTCGCACAAAATTTGCAGTTTTCCCCCAGACAAGGACGCCGAGAGAATGCGTCCGCATTACCATGGGCCTTCCCGGCCCTATGGGCCACATCAAAATCGTACTGCTGCAACTTTTCCAACCACCTTGCAATTTGGCCCTCTGGTTCCTTGAACCGAAGGAGCCATTGCAAGGAGGAATGGTCAGTTCTAACCAAAAATTTCCGCCCGTACAAGTACAGGTGGAAATGGTTCATGGCAGCCAGCATAGCCAATAACTCTTTGCGAGTGACGCAATAATTTCGCTCGGGCCTACTTAAGGCCCGACTATAATAACCAATCACTCTCTCCACGCCCTCCTGTGTCTGAGACAAAACTGCGCCCAATCCTTCCTGGCTCGCATCCGTGTCCAGGGTAAATGCCCCGTTGCTAGTGGGGTACGCTAGAAGGGGTGCGGATGTTAGACACCCCTTCAATTTTTGGAAGGCCTCGTGGCACTCCCGTGTCCAATTAAATCGCGTCCCCTTCTCCGTAAGCCGGTGGAGGGGACGGGCCAACTCCGCAAATTTCGCCACAAAGCGCCGGTAGTAGGAGCAGAGTCCCAAAAATCCCCGCACCTCTTTGATGGTACGTGGTGCGGGCCACTCCTCTACCGCTTTAATTTTGTCTGGGTCCGTTTTTACCCCCTCGCGGCCGATCACGTGACCTAGATAGGCCACCTCTCTTGCAAACAAAGTGCACTTACTCGGGTTCAGCTTCAACCCTGCCTGTCTGAGGCACCCGAACACCTGGTCCAAATTAGCTACTGCCTGGGGGAACGTTTGGGCATGTACTAGGACGTCATCCAGGTACACCAGGCATGATTGCCATGGCATGCCGCCTAGTACATGCTCCATCAATCTTTCAAAGGTGGCGGGGGCGTTACACAAACCAAACGGCATCACAGTAAACTGATACAGTCCCTTACCTGTGGAGAATGCCGTTTTCTCCTTCCCTGCCCTATCCATCTCCACCTGCCAATACCTACTCTTGAGGTCCAAAGTTGAGAACCAATTTGAGCCCGCAACGGCATCGAGGGTGTCATCAATCCTTGGCAGGGGATATGAGTCCTTGAGTGTCACGTTGTTTAGCTGGCGATAGTCCACGCAGAACCGCGTGGTCCCATCCTTCTTTTTGACCAGCACAACAGGTGACATCCAAGGACTTCCCGAGGGCTCGATCACGCCTGCGTCGAGCATTTTTTCAACCTGCTCGTCAGCTTCCGCCCTCTTGCTCCAAGGGAGCCGTCGGGCGGCCTGACGAATAGGCCGGGCCTCACCGGTGTGGATCTGATGTTTCACCAGGCCCGTACGTCCAATATCCTCGGTGGACAGGGAGAAGAGGTCCAAATGGGACCCGACCAGTTTGTGTAAGGCCTCCCTCTGGGTACCTCCCAACTCTACGCTACTACGATTTACCATCTCGCAAATGGGATCGGGCCAATTCCTACTTCTTATTGAAGGCTCCCCCCGGGG
The DNA here is from genome assembly GCF_964187855.1 of Myxine glutinosa. Lineage (NCBI taxonomy): Eukaryota > Metazoa > Chordata > Myxini > Myxiniformes > Myxinidae > Myxine > Myxine glutinosa. The sequence goes on from NC_136261.1 coordinate 222,640,761, forward strand.
TCGGCTCGGCTGGACGTTCTCGCCCCTCACTGTCGCGACTTCCTCAACTGGGGTGCAGCCAGCTACCCTCGTGCCCCTTACTATCGTGCGTGGTTCTGTACTCATATTTATTACTCGGACGGCCACTACCGGTCCGTCCGTTTTTACAAGGGTGCGGCCCACGATTAAACCCGGTATGGACTGCGCTGCCACCGGTTCGACCAGGCCGCAGGACTCCTGCCATGTTGGGCGAGCTGCCCACCGGGCCGGCACTATCGCCTCGGCCCTTGGGGGAATGGTCACGGCCTCGGAAGCCTCCAGCTCCGCTCTCTCGGCCGTGCTCACTCCCCCTAACGGCAGCTCTTCTACTCCCACCTGCAGGATCCCCCGGCACAAGTCGATTTTACAACCGCTGGCAGTCAACAAATCCAACCCTATTAAACATGGGTCGCACACCTCCGCCACCCAAACATCTATCTCCCTCCTTACCGACCCTAACTTGAGGGTCACAGAACCAAGCCCTATGATCGGGGCCGTTACCCCGGTAGCAAGTTGCAAACTATAATTTTGCAGGCGCTGGATCTTATCCCAGCCACCTGCGCTCGAATCAAGGACCACAGGGCTGATGATCGTGGCGCTAGCTCCTGTGTCCACTACGGCGTCTACCCCCACGCCGGCAATTTTGCATCTGATTGTCAGGCTACCGGTTCCAATTTGGCCACAATAAATGACCTGTCGCGTCAATGAGGGCTCTCCTCCATCCTCTTCTGCCGAACACCGCCCTACGTGCCCGACACCTTCTAGTTTCCCGGGGTCTGGCGGGGGGGTGTCTGGGGTCGGCTAACCCGCTCCCCCCTGGGCGGAGTTGAGGACCTCAACCGCCGGGGATCATCCCGGCGCGTGGCTCGACAGTGCCGCGCCAGGTGACCCAGACGGTTGCAAGTATAGCACCTCACCTGATAAGGTGCTTGTCTCCGGAATTCCAAATTTCCCCCCCTGAAGGTCCGAATTGGATTACCCGCTCGTGGTCCACCGCGGGCCACCTCCGGGGCCGCCTGCCATGGTCCAGGTCCCGCCAGGCGCTGGTCCACCAGCCTCCGGACCATGCCCGCCAGGTCAGGACTCACGTCGGGGGCGGGCCCCCTAAGGGGTCCGCCCTCCATCGGGGGTCCCACCTGGCGGACCGCCATTGCGAGACGCTCGCCCCCCCGGGCCAGGGGCCTCGCTGCTTCCCAACGGGCCGCAGCGTCAGCCGCCTGGCTCAGAGTCTGCGGGCGCCACATGGCGAGCTGTTGCCGGAGCTCAATATCCGGGAGGGCCTGGATAAAATGGTCCAGCGCCAGGCTTTCCCGGGAATCCGCTGCCATGCTAGCATGTGCGATCCCCACTGCGCGGCGAATGTCGTGGGCAAGTTCCCCGATGGCTTCCTGGGGCTTGCGTTTTCGCAGCGCGAGCTGAGCTTTAACAAGCTCGCTCTGCTGTTCAATGCCGAATCGATTAATTAGGGCGTCGCGGATGGCTGGCAGGGTGAGAGCACCCGCTGGTAATGCCGTCAGCACCTCCGCCGCCGCGCCGCGCAATGCGGCCACCAGGTGTACTCCACCTTCATCCTCACCCCAACCGTTGCCCTTACACACACAGTCAAACTGCGCCAGTTACGCGCATAGATCACTCTTGCCGTCATACGGCGCGAGTGGGACCTTGTGGGACCACCTCGTATGTGAGTCGTTGCCCGCCTGCCGGACCCCGTGCGTCGCCCCTTGCGGGGTCAGCGCGGGGCCGAACCGGCCGGGCCCCCACAGTACATTACCCCCAAGGGGCTCTCGTGCCTCCCCGGTCCCTCCAACAACTACCCCTGTTGGTGTCGATGCATGGGTCACACCTCCGCAACCCGCTACCCATTCCATACCACCACAACCTTGCTCACCCACACCTCGCACCTCTCGTTCCATACCCTCCGGACCAGCCATACACCTCACTCTTGGCCTCTCACGAACATCCGGGTCTATCTCGACCCCCAAGCTTATTAAATCACCTGGCGCATCATACGCACGACCATATTGGTCACCACTTACACCGGGTCCTCTTTCTCTTCGCTTCTCCTCCATCACCTGCGAATCCCTCATCCGGTTAATGAGCACATCATCACGATCCGAACACAGACTTTGGACCAATTCTTTTACTTCCTCCTTTATCTCTTTCTTATCCTCTCTCCGTCGCTTCTTAATTTCGCTCACCCCTTCTTCCACTTCTTCTAATTTCTGCTTCACCTCCTTCATCTCCTCGTGCGCCCCTTTAAGTTCTTCCTCTAACTCCACTTTATTTCTTTCCATGTGCTCCCGCACCTCCCGCTCTTTAACCTCCATCACCTCTACCACCTTGTCCATTTTCCTCGTCAGGTCCTCATGTACCGTCTGACACTCTTTTTTAATTACCCCTACGTCCTTTTTCATCTCCTTCTGTGTCGATTTTAAACCCTGTATTACCGCTGTGTTCTTCTTTACCTGGTCCCCCAACTCCTTTTGTCCCACTGTCAGTTGTTCTACTCCCAGCGTCAACTCCTCTATACCCCCTTGCAATTTTACAGTCCCCTTTCTCACCTCCTTCTCCATGCGCTCCTTACAGTGCCTCACCTCCTCGCGCACTCCTCCGACCTCCTCACTCACACCTCTTCTGATCTCTTCTCCCATTACTTGCATCTCCTGCCCAGATGCCACCCTCATCTGCTCCATTTCCTCCCTGTGAGCATCCAGTTTGGTTTCTACCCCCATTCTGACCCCCTCTATCTGCTGCCCCATTTGTTTAACTTCCCTTTCCGCTTGGTCCCTCATGTCCCTCAATTTGCCTTCCATACTGTTTTCTAACCCCTCTAACCCATTTTTCACTCCCTCTATCTGATTCTCCTGGGCAGCCATTCTATTTTCTACCCCCGCTAACCCCTCCTGTATTTCCCCTAATCTATTGTCTAATTTCCCAAATTTCTTGTCTAATCCCTTAAAATTATTGTCTAACCCCTCACCGGTACCCCTCGCTTCGTCCCTCATTACCCCCATTTGGTTTCCCATTACCCCCAATTGCTCACTCTGAGCCCTCGCTTCGTCCCTCATTACCCACATTTGGCCCTCCAATCGCTCACCCAATCGCTTACTATCAGCCCTCATTTGCTCACTATTCTGGGCCATAAGGGCCTTCATTTGTATTAAAAACAGGTTCAAATCCACCGGTGGCGCTACCACGGTCGCGGGCGCGGTCGCCGTGGCCATGGCCATGTGCGAGGCGCCATTTTGCGCGCCCGTAACCTCGTGCGCGACGACGCCATTTTGCGACCCTGCTACCCTCACTGCTTCGCTCTCCTCATGTCCCTCATTTTGGTCCTGGATCGACCCTGCCTCACTCTCCTCTACCGGAACCCAGCCGTCTTGATTTGCCATAGCGCGACTTTCAAAATTCGGGTTTTTATTTTTTTTGTAAAACACAATCAAATTTTGCCGTTATAATTTCGAGCGCGTGAAACGCGCTCCGGGACCGATCCCACTTCCCGACACCAATTGTTACTCTAATAGTACAATTGGTGTTCCAAAATTTGGGCCTAACAAATTTAGTCCCAGGTCCGAATCCAACTCCTGACAACCAATTGTTACGGACACGACTTAGATGTTATGGTGGGCCGAGCGGAATGGCCGCCGTGTTCGCACAAGTTACCCGATTACACTCGAACGTTGGCCGAATCGCGCTGTGCTAGATCAATGAAGGAAAGGACACAACGGCTGGGTTAAATGACACGACACCAGGGGTACAGTTCTCAAGACCTCCGGAGGAGGATATAATATGGGATATGCAGAACGTTTAGATTACACGGCACAAGAGGTACAGCACAAAAGGTGGGCACTTATACACGGTCTTATCTTAGCCCCGACAGACCACAGACAAACGGGACAAGACTGACTCACACAGGGATTGATGGCAAGGAAGGGCAGAATCGATGGCTCAAGGTGCACCTTGGCTCAGGGGCAGAATCGACCCGGTTCGGTCCAAAGATGCGGGTAGGTATCGTCGCGCTGGAGGTGGCGTCCGTTCTCCTTCGTAGCTGAGGCGCATCTGACGTCACCTCCGTCTTCCTGCGCATGTCCAGCGGGGAGTGACACGCCCTCGGCTCGTTAGCTCCGCCCCAGATGGAATCGGTCCGCCGCTTCTTATTGGGTGCGGGGGGTTACCGGGCTCCGCCCTTGACGAGGAGCTGACAGTGAGCCCCTTCGTGGTAACCCCGTCGGAGCACATGGTCAATGGCGGCTAACCAAGCCGGAGTGAGGACGCGCACTCCCCACGCCGCTGTTGTTGTTGTTGGTGTTGTTGTTTCATGAGGAAGAGATGCGGGGAGGTATTGGGAGGTCCTAAACTTACTACTGGTGCCATACAATCACATTCTGGTGCAACGAAGAGTCAGAATTAATGGAAACGAGTCCTTAACTGACATAGACTAAGAATAACTAGCAAGATGTCCTATAGTTGTCTACGTGAGATCCGGTGAACCTGGGCACGACATTTAATGGGGGAAAAAGGGGAAGGTCGGGGCTACAGAGTGTTGTTTACAGACAATGGGACTAGGGAATGGGGGATTGGGGATAGTTGGGGAGTATTGGGGAAATAGGGGAATATTTACAAGCGGATATGGATGGAGGCCAAATCCCAATATATATATATGTATATATATATATATGTATGTATATATATATATTGTTGCGGATATGGGATTTGGCCTCTATCCATATCCGCTTGTAAATATTCCCCTATTTCCCCAATACTCCCCAACTATCCCCAATCCCCCATTCCCCCCATTAAATGTCGTGCCCAGGTCCACCGCATCTCACGTAGACAACTTTCGGACATCTTGCTAGTTATTCTTAGTCTATGTCAGTTAAGGACTCGTTTCCATTAATTCTGACTCTTCGTTGCACCAGAATGTGATTATATGGCACCAGTAGTGAGTTTAGGACCTTCCCATACCTCCTCCCATCTTCTTCCCCAAACAACAACAACAACAACAACTACAACTACAACAACAACTACAACAACAACTACAACAACAGAGGGGCGCGGCGCGGCGTGCGGGGAGTGTGCGTCCTCACTCCGGCTCGGTTAGCCGCCATTACCCATGTGCGCCGACGGGGTTACCAAGAAGGGGCTGCCTGTCGGCCCCTCGTCAAGGGCGGAGCCGGTAACCCCCCCGCACGCACCCAATGAGAAGCAACGGGCCGATTCCATCTGGGGCGGAGCTAACGAGCCGAGGGCGTGTCACTCCCCGCCGGATATACGCGGCGACTTACCGGATGTGAGATGAGATGCGCCCCCAGCTTGAGAAGACATTCACCACATCCGAGCGCTGCGACCTCCCCGCATCTCTAGACCGGACCGGGTCGATCCTGCCCTGAGCCCAGGTGCACCTGGAGCCATCGATTCTGCCTTTCCTTGCCATCAATCCCCGTGTGAGTCAGTTTTGTCCTGTTTATCTGTCGTCTGTCAGGGAATAAGATAAGTGTGTCTAAGTGCCTGTCTTTCTATGCTGTCCCTCTCATTCCTGTAATCTAACCTTCCGCCCTAATATAACCTCCTCCGGAGGTCTTGAGAACTGAACCCTTGGTGTCGTGTCATTTTAATCCCAGCCGTTGTGT
>NC_136261.1:222651408-222698908 GCF_964187855.1 Myxine glutinosa
TTCGGCACGTTCGGCACACGTGATAGCTCGCTGCTCTCTGATTGGTTGAATCGTTTTTTGGACATAGCTCGGTAACTACTTCTCCGATTAATATGAAACCTTGAAAAGGCACATCCTCAGGTCCCCAGCAATATACCTGGCAAGTTTAAAGTATATCGGACCCGTGGTTGTCGAGAAACAGCGGTCACAGACACACAGACATACACACAGACATACAGAGATTACTGGAATTATAGATAGATTATTATTAGTTCATTCACCTGTATTTCCACTTACAATTCTGTTCTTGCAACAATTAATTTTTCTGAATTTGCTTTTGATCGATTTATAATTTCCTCCTGTACAAGTGCAGAACCCACTTTGAGGTACCTGCAGTCGATGCCAACCTGCCTTTGTGCATTCAACCACAGAGCTCAGTGTACCAAAGCAGGAAGTCTATTTCTCTGAAAAACTTTGAACTTATTACACCAGTTTTATACCTGTGACCCACCAGGAGGTGAATGGACTACGATGGGCGGTTGATTCTGGTATGGAGAAGATGGAAGAGGCGGGGAAGAGTTGGCTGGATCGCTATGACAGGTAAGCAATTTATTTAAAGGTTGTTCATAAGAGAATTGTAAAAATGCGAGCTTGCCTTTTTGGGGGGAGGGGTTTGTTTGTTTCTTTGTTTGTTTATATATTTTTATTTCTTTATAAATTATTTATCCTTTTATAAAGTCCTGGAAGAATTTTTAATACTAGGGCATGCCCGTACTATATCTATATCTAAAATTATATCCCCCCCCTCTATTTACATGAAATGGTTTGGTCCAAAGCGAACGGCTTGCGAGTGGTGACAATCCCCCCCCCTCTATTTACATGCAATGGTTTGGTCCAAAGCGAACGGCTTCCGGAGTTTGGTAAAGAAATCGCCATCGCGTGCACAAACGCGCAGGAAAGCGAATGAATCGCAAATTCGTTTTTATTAGTTGTAAAACATAGTTTAACGCCAACATAGTTTGCAAACGTGAAATAAATGAATACGCTCTCAAATGTGCCATCCGAGGCAGAGTGTGCCCGCCACGTTCGGCACACGCGATCGTTCGCTGCTCTCTGATTGGTTGAATCGTTTTTTGGACATAGCTCGGTAAGTAATTGTCCGATTAATATGAAACCTTGAAAAGGCACATCCTCGGGTCCCCAGCAATATACCTGGCAAGTTAAAAGTATATCGGACCCGTGGTTGTCGAGAAACAGCGGTCACAGACAGACAAACGTACAAACGTACAGACAGAGATTACTGGAATTATAGATAGATAATATCATGCACATGCTTACACAAACGTCAAAAGTACAGAGCACATGGAGGCAGGGAGTAAAATGCATGTTGTTGCAATGTAAAGAGAAATGTCTAATTGATTCTGGATGATTCACATGCTATTCACGGGTGCAAAATAAGCAGCATTTCATTTGGGATACAGGAGAGTTGTTGCCTGCATCATGACAGTCATTCTCGCACTCCCTGCAGGGGTGTGGGGTTGTGGGGGAAACGGGGAGGAAACAAGGAAGCATTTGCACGTACATGTTGTAAAACCAAAACGCTTTTACCCGCGACTCTATACTCACCCACAATATCAAATGAGCGAGCGGGAACGTTATTTAAGCTATGCCTTATTGGGCCAAAGCAATTAGGCCATGGTAGACACACCGAGTTGGTAAAGACATGACTGAAGAGCGTTCAGGCAAGTCCGGCAATTGGTGGGGAAGGCCGAAACAGGTCCGGCTGCTCCTGCATGTAATTGGGCCACCGCATAATGTGAGGAAATGGGAGGGCGTGACTTGGGTGGGGTGGGGGGCGTGGCTGGTGTGGGTGGGGGGGGGGGGGGAGTGAGGCGTGGCTCAGGTGCAGCAGCATGGACAAAGTGCATGGCTCTTAGAGCCAATTCCTCAGTTTATCTGTGCATCTGTGCTAACTCCTGCGCACCTGCCTTTATAGCCTCCACACCCCCCCCCCACCCCCCCCCCCACACACACACACACACACACACCACCCTTGGCATATATCACCACCCTCCCTCATCACTCACCATTGGACTGAAGGCCCATTTAAATGGGTGTGGGGGGACGACCATCTCCCAGTTATCATCCGGTCAGTCCTTCAATTCCAGTCTCGAGTTGTCGGAGGCATCGCTTTCCCACCAAGATGTGCTTTGAAGACATGTAAATGACATTCCAACGGGTAAAACATCAATAAATGTGATCAGATGGGTTGATAAGAAGCACACACTAGGGAAGGGGGACGATGTCTAACTGCACATTTAAGCGACCATATTTTATATCACAATTGGGCTTGTACTAGGCATTCACTTTAAAGGGATAACTGCTCTTATATTAAGCATCTTTAATCCACTCGGAATCATTTCCACAACAATATTTTTAAATGCAAGCTGCAACAAGAAACATGACTGGATGCATCAAGATATTATGCAGTTGCTTTTGTTTGCATTTTCGACATTCTGCATGCTCTTTACCTCTGCCGCCCTCCTCCTCCACCCCCCCCCTCCCCCATCTGTTTTTTTTTTTACTTGGCAAACCGAAGATTTTTTCAAGTATATTGGTCGGTTGACTTTGTTGTTTTGTTTGTCTGTTTGTCTGCCAATGGCCTACAAGTCAAGTTTAAACCGATCATCAAGAAACTTTACCAAGTTGTAGAGGTAGTCACAACTGAGAAGCCCATTGAAGCTTATTGATTGAGGTCAAAGGTCAGCTTGAGGTGACATTTCTAAAAATTGTCATTTTTCATCTGATTGACTGGAAAGTTAAAATTCCAATTGGGTCACTGAATTGGGAAACCAACTATTTTTGAGATCAAAAGGTCAATGGTCAACTCAACGTCAAACTTCAAAAATAATCAATTTTCATCCGATTGACCTCAGTTTTGATTAAGATCGTCAATTTTAATCTTGATGTAATGGACAAGTTGATGTATCCATGCCAACTTTTTTTGGAGGGGGGCAGGGATGGGTTCATTCTTTATTTGAGCTCGAACTTGTAGTGCAGAAAGTCTAAGTCTTTTAACTCTCAATTTCATTGAAGCTAAACCAACAAAGGTACTTTCTATACATTCTGGAATCCTCATTGATGATGCAATCTCATGTCAAACTTGAATGGCACTTGGTCGAGCGCATTCCTCTGTCAGGCTGAACAGTTTACGTTTTGTATCCCACTGGATCCGGACCTGAACCCGATTTTAATCGGCTTGTTCTTGTTGCTGAACCAACTCATCCACCTAGTTTTGTCATAATCGGTCCACAACTTTTTGAAATATCATGCTATATATCGTTTTAGGCCCCATCTCTCAATTACAAAGAATCACTTAAAAAAATAAAAAATTCTTGAATTTGGATCTTCCCCAAAATAAAGTTGATTTCTCCTTGTCACATACCCATCCTACCACCAAATTTCGTCCGAAATCGTCCACAACTTGTTGAGATATCCTGTTCACAGCAGCCAAACAGACAGGGGTGAAAACATAACCTTTGCGCACCTTCACTGGTGGAGAAAATTAAAGTCCTCTTTTGATGAGCTGGGTTTTGTGTTCACCATGAACATTACGTTAGACTCTAAGTAAAATAGCCTTTCAGATACAGTCACGTGAAATAGTAAGTACACCCCATGTAAAGTTTTGACTTTTTCAACATATTTCAACATACAGCTATTTGATCTTCATTTCAACAATATTGATAGATAAGGGTGATATAATATAACAAACTAGCAGAGGTACCCGGCTTTGCACGGGAGTGGGAGGAGGAGGGGAGGGGGAAGAGGAGGGGAGGGGAACGGGGGGGGAGGGGGGAGGGGGAAGCGGGGGGAGGAGGAGGGGAGGGGGAAGAGGAGGGGAGGGGAATGGGGGGGAGGGGGAGGGGGAAAGGGGGGGAGGGGGGAGGGGGAAGGGGGGGAGGGAAGGGTGCGGGGGTGCCCAGGGGAAGAAGGGCCCCTCCCCTCCCCCTCCCCCCCCTTTCCCCTCCCCCCCCTTCCCTCCCCCGTCCCCCTCCCCCCCTCCCCCTTCCCCCTCCCCCTCCCCCCTCCCATCCCCTTCCCCCTCGTTCCCCTCCCCTTCTCTTCCCCCTCCCCTCCTCCTCCCCCTTCACACCAGGGGGGTTGACTCAGCCTGTCATCCCACCGAGGTCGGAAGTCGGAACTCATTGTCGTCAAATAAATGTAGCCTGTATGTTTCACTCTTTGTCACATGCCGTTGGTCCCATGTCAATCGGATGAAGTTGAAAAATTAACGTTACGAAGGTTCTCTGGGACGTACTGATTCCGAATAATGAAGTTGAAAAATTAACGTTCCGAAATACGCTAATTACGCTAACAGAAGCGCTGGAGGGAGCACTGCGCTCCCTCCCTTAGATTCCCTCCCTCTTCTGCTAGCGCTAATTACGCGTAACACACTAATTTTAAAACCCGAAGTTTTTTTAATTTTAAGGTGTGCTGTAGTCAGAAGCGCTAGAAGCGCTGCGCTCCCTCCCTTCGAATCCCTCTCTCTTCTGCTAGTGCTAATTATGCGTAATACGCTAATTTTAAAACCCGAAATTTTTTAAATTTTATGTCTCCGTGACATTCCTGGGACCATCCCGAGTCGAACAGTACTTGCCGCTCGCAAATCCGTCCACGGGTTCTCGAGATCTTAGAGATTGTAGACACATACATACATACATAGACACATACATAGATCAGGATACAGACACAGAGGCCAACTCTACTTTATATATATAGAGGTACCCGGCTTTGCACGGGAGTGGGTTACTTTGGGCCAGTGGGTTACTTTACATTAATGAGTAAATGTTTTTAACTCACCTGTTATTTGGGTTGTAGGCGTTCTGGTAGACGGTAGTAAGGTTGTCGGCAGTAGCTGTGTTCTAGGCTGGCTGCTAGACGTTAGTGGGGTTGGAGGTGGGCTGGTAGACGATAGATGGTGTCTGTCGGCGGGCTGGTTTGATACATATCGCAATCCATAATTATGGAGTGGGGCTGGCAAAAGACACATAGAATACTCCCTTGCCCTCTCCCGAGCAACGCCTGGCACCTCCTGTAGTCAATATATCAGTTCTGCAGGGCCTCTGTGTAAACAACGTTCCGCGTTTTACTGTCGGGTGCCAAGATGGTAAGTTTTTCTTTGCTGGAAGTGCGAGAGGCCGCCACATACAGCTGACCATGGGTGAAGCATGGCACGGACAGGTCCACTCCAATGGCCTTGAATGTCTGACCTTGTGATTTGTTGATTGTTATAGAAAAACATGGCTTGCATGGAAACTGGAGGCGACGAAACTGGAAAGGCAGCTCTGAATCTGATGGCATAAGAGGTATTCTGGGCAGAAGGATGACTTCACTTTTGTATGGCCCACAGGAAATGGTGGCCTCGATAACATTGGCATGAAGGCGGGTGACAAAGCAGCGAGTGCCATTGGTGGTCTTTGGTGGCTCCATGTTTCGGAGTATCATGATTGGGACACCGATCTTGAGAATCAGAATGTGTGGCGGCATTCCTGACAGCTCAATGGAGTTGAGCAGTTCAACGGGGTAGGTGACTGCCTCATCATCACAGATGGCACTGTCAACAGACTTGTACCTTCTCTCCTCACCAGGAAACTCAGACATGAGCCAGGTATTGAGCTTACGCACATTGGTGTTCAGAGGAGAGAGAATTGCTCGCTCAGCCAGCCACTCATGATTGTGAGCATTGGCAATCAAACATGGGTACACATCAGCCTTGAGCTCCTCCAATGTCTTCACAACCTTCCCCAGCCCAGTAGGGATTGTGATGGTGTCTGGTGCAGCTGTTAATGGGATCTGTCCATTGCCAACTTCCAGGAGCATTTTGGAAAAGTCAGCTGCCCCTTGATCCCCAGACAAATGCGTTCGCATGTTCCTTGTTAGGTGTTTGACAGTCACATGACGCCAGAGGTCGGAAGTTTTTAGACTGGCATTCACAATGTTGGCCCTTGTGCCCCTCTTGACCACAGGCAAGATCTGGCGGAAATCTCCACAGAGCAGCGTGGGTATGCCTCCCATGGGTCTGTGCACGCCTGTTATGTCCTGTAAAGTGCGGTCTACAGCTTCATACGCTGATTTGTGGGTCATTGGTGCTTCGTCCACAATGATGACAGCTGCATCGTTTATGACCCTGGCCAAGGCTGTGCCACGCTTGATGCCACATGTTGCTTGCTCCTTGGTGTGGGCGTCAAGTGGAATTTTGAATGTGCTGTATAGTGTCCGCCCACCCTGGAGCAGTGTTGCAGCAATGCCACTGGATGCAGTTGCAAGGGCGATCTTTCCTTGGGATCGGATATGTTTGAGGATGGCATTGATGACGAAACTCTTGCCTGTGCCACCTGGCGCATCCAAGAAGATTATGTTACTGTGCCTCATGCCACTGTTGACGCTACCTTGTTCGACCAGTTGAAGGACTGCATTGTAGACATCACGCTGGTCATCAGTCAGCTGTTCATGGAGATCATTGGCCTGAATTGTCAACTGATCTTGGTCATAATCTACCTCTCTGAAGTACTCCCTTGCGAGCCTCTCATCTGTGCCCCTCTGTGGTATTGGGAAGTCATACGAACTGAGAACACTGTCACCCATCAGCAACACCTTGTCCTCAAGTGCGCAGAGTGCCAGGTTGTAAACCTCATCATTGTAGCAAGCCGCAACATTACCAATATGGCGACGGTGCTGGAATAGGTAGTCTTCGGATAGCAGGTTACGAAAGTCCTCCCAGAGTGCACGTGGATTGCTGGGGAAGCAGCTGGTGAGAATGATGGCCAATAGGCTCCTGAGGTTTGATGCTGACTGGCTGATTCCTGCTTCCTCCATAGCAAGGTGAAGATGCTGGTCATTTTCCAAGAGTCCTCTTGCCAGGCATGCTTCACGGAAGGACAATTCTTGACCATCTACACTTCTCAGGGCATTGAAGGAAGTGGGACCACATATGTCAGTCAGAAGGAGGCGAACGTAGTAGCAGTCGCCTTGCCGTGGACTGATGCTGTACATGCGGCCAATAGCTGAAACTTCGTGGACAGTAAAATCTCCTCTAACAACCACGCCTCCTTGCTTGCGCCTGGTCCACTTCTTGCTTGACTTATCCCAGGTGTAGTACTGTGGCACCTCATGGTACTTGAGTGTCTTGGCGAAATCATCAAGGCTGCAGAGATCAAAGAAAGCAGTGAGTGTGGTGGCTGGCGGTGGTCTCTGTGCCCTTTCCAGGGCATTTTCAGCATTAAAGTAGACTCTCTGACCATTCTCTAGGTGCACGGCAAGTCCCACAACAGGGGGAAAGTGCTGAGATATGGGGTGCTCCAGGATCCTCCATACTGCCTCACTGCTACCCACATAGCGAGCATTCTGGAACTGAGTGACTTCGTCCACTGGACAGTCTCCAGCCCCGATGCGCTGCAGTTGAAAGACAGCCTGGTCAGTCCCCTTGGTCACATACTTGGTTATGTACTTGATGCTACTAATGCTGGAGCATATCTCAACATTGATGTGGCTGTTGAATTGGCGGAGGAGGAGTGGGTTGTATGGTACCACCCACTGGTTGCTGACCACTTGCTCCAATTGTCTTCCCAGCTGGTGCATGTTGATCTCCCCAATGTGACCACCATCCTCTGGCTTGAGACGCCGATACTTGGGGTAGCAGTCATTTCCTTGCTCTGTGCTCTGCAAGAATGGCTTTGGAAAATCCTTGGCGCACTTGCGGTCCCTCATGCAAGGACTGTTCTGATTGAGATGTCCACATGGGCCATGGATCATATGAGCCATGACCATCTTGTGCAGTTCCGGATCTATCTCCTTGTCGGGAATCTCAGCACTGATCACCAGGTCAATGTCATCAGGTCTGACCTTGCTCTCGGGAGCAAGCCACAGAAGGATATGTGCATGAGGGAGACCACGCTTCTGGTACTCAATGGTGTACAGGAAGGCTTGCATCTTGCCGAAAGCTCCACGTTTGAGTAGTTCCATGAGCTTCTTTTGCTTTTGACGAAAGACCCGAGCTATGATGTCAGGGCGGTTTTGTGCCTCTTGTCCTGGCTGCAGGTTTTCCTGAATTTCAGTCCATTTGGGGTTGGTGGTCATGGTTATGAAGAAGTCAGGCTTTCCAAAACGGCGGACATAGGCCATGGCATCGCTCTGTTTTTCATGCATCCAGCGGGGGCCACCAGTGTATGTTGCTGGGAGTACAACGCTTTGTCCCACATTGTGTGGATCTCCATCACCAGCAAACAGGCTGTCACGCAGGCTCACATAGTCATCAGCGCGCAAGGTCTTCTGCTCACGACGGATCCAGCCCAATCTCTCAGTTTCTATCTTGCAGTACATGTCCACCAGAAATTGCTGAAAGAGGCGTCCCATTTGCAGTAGGTGGTTGCCCTCTCTTACCATGAGGTGGTAGCTGTAGTATTGAAGCTGGCTGACCTTGCGCCCTCCATCCTGTCCTGCAGCAGTTCGGGCCTGTAGATACACACTGTATCCGTCTGTGCCATACGGGAAGATGATTGGGTACTGGAGTGAATCATAGGATGCATGCAGCTCGCTGATCCTCTTGAGTTCACCATCTCGAAGCCTGAGGACTATGTCTCGGGGATTTGTAGGCTCATTGTCCATCAGGATGGCCACTTCTGGTGCTGACTGGGCATTGTAGCGACGGGCATGCTCTCCGTGTGGCCTCTTGTCCTCCCTGATGATGATCTGCCTCTCTTCATTGTTGCTTCCCTCAGCAAGAACATCATGAGCTGTCTTGAGTTGTCGGATCAGGTGATTGTTGTCATGAAACCAGATGGTAAGATTCCTAAGAATATGTGGATTAAGGCTGCTGTGGTTCCTGGCTGTCAGTTCATCAGCATGAGAGTCCAGGAAGTAGACTTGTAGGAACTTAGGCTGACCCTCCTCAGGTGGTAGCAAGGAACCAATGCGATGAAAGGCCTGGCCCTGAATGCGGAAGCTGGGGTTCCAACCCTGGACTGCTGCGTCTTTGTGACCAAAGCTTGTCATCGCAAATGATCCATTGTACCTTCTGATGTTGGCAAGGAAGTGCCTGCTGGTGGCATCTGTACCAGAGATGAGCTCATTGAGAAATGGTGGTAGGGCTGGGTAAGGGGTAAGGATGACTTTGCCATCACTGCAGCACACCCCTTTTGTCTCTCCATTAAACTTCATAGCTGCACAATGCCTGCACTTGTCGTTCATTTGTCCAACATTTGCAAAATTCACTGGGTTACCGCGGTCATAGGTGAAGGCCATGCTATTGGAGTGACGGTGTTGCCCGACGGTCTCACTGGCTCGTGCTTGTGAAGTTGATATGTTATTCGTCTCCAGTCGCTGGACTTGCTGTTCAGCTGTCTCGTATTGCCTATTTGCTTGCGTTTGGATGGCCATCGTGGTAGTTGACCGTAGTTCATCGTAGTTGAAGGCGGCTCTATCCCACTGGTTGACACTTTCTGCTCGATGCTGTTGGCAAACTTGCAGTCGTACTTGCCGTTGCTGTGTCTCTTCTGCCTGTAGAGCTGTGGCGTGGCGACGGCGGTCTTCATCAAGTCGTACTTGGCGTGGCTGTGGCTCTTCTGCCTGTAGAGCAGCGGCACTGCGACGGCGAGTTGCCTCAAGTCGTACTTCCCGTTGCTCTGGCTCTTCTGCCTGTAGAGCTGCGGCACTGCTCCGGCGATTTGCATCAAGTCGTACTTGCCGTTGCTCTGGCTCTTCTACCTGTAGAGCTGCGGCGTGGCGACGGCGATTTGCATCAAGTCGTACTTGCCGTTGCTCTGGCTCTTCTACCTGTAGAGCTGCGGCGTGGCGACGGCGATTTGCATCAAGTCGTACTTGCCGTTGCTCTGGCTCTTCTACCTGTAGAGCTGCGGCGTGGCGACGGCGATTTGCATCAAGTCGTACTTGCCGTTGCTCTGGCTCTTCTGCCTGTAGAGCTGCGGCGCTGCGACGGCGAGTTGCATCAAGTCGTACTTGCCGTTGCTCTGGCTGTTCTGCTTCCCGCGCAGCACGGAATCTTTTGGCGGCAGCCGTATTGCGTCCGAGAGCTGGCCTCTTTCTTGGCATATCTGAAGTGAACAATAACCATAAATGTTAAATTTAACTGCCTTAAGTTAAGCAGAGATTATAGCAACAATAGTTCAGCGGCGTAGTAAAAAAAAAAATGCGCAAGTCAAAACTGGGCGTAGTGGAGAGTGTATGCGGGCTGGCAGACGTTATCGGGATACATAATTCTAAAAATTATGATTATTGTGAACACTGGTAGGCGGGCTAGTAGACGGTAGTGGGGTTGGGTGGTTTAATTGACAATGTAAAATTGCGGCTTGTTAAATGATGCAAATTTACAAAAACTTGAACACTTAACATATTTTGGAAGTTAATATTGTTAACTCACCTGTTACCGGTGTTGTAGGTGGCCTGGTAGACGGTAGTGGGGTTGCCGGCGGGCTGGTTAATGGTAGTGGGGTTGCAGGCGGTCCGGTAGACGGTAGTGGTGTTGTATGCGGGCTGGTAGACGTTAGTCTGTGGTTGTCGACACCAGAAATTTGCAGAATCTATAATTATGCAAAGTAAAACACACTTAAAAACTTGAGATTAGATGGACGGTAGTGAGTTTGTACGCGGCTTTTTAAATTATGCAAATTAAAACAAACGTGACACTGGTAGACGTTAGTCTGTGGTTGTCGACACCAGAAATTGGCAGAATCTATAATTATGCAAAGTAAGACACACTTTAAAACTTGATATGAGATAGACGGCAGACTCTTGGTTTTTAGAAGCTAATTAGCTGCATTATGATCGGATGTCATAACGCCTAACGGCGGCATAATTTTTTTGTTTCAAGCCAAATAAACATGAAAACAATAAGAAAATGACAAAACAATAACTTTAATAAAACACTCAACGGGATCTGTCCCAAAAATTGTGCGGGAAAGGACGTGATAAAAGCGAAAAATAAATGTCAGAGGGGTGATTCGAACCCCGGACTCTGAAAAGATAAGGCGTCATGCTAACAGCTCGACCACTTCGACCCGTCATTTCCGGAAAGCTATTTGTGAGAGTGACTTGAAACGAAAGATTATTTTACGCGCTGCTGAAAGGTATTTATGCGTTATTATTTATTCGCTAGCAAGTGATTATAAATGTTTATGTCTCCGTGACATTCCTGGGACCATCCCGAGTCGAACAGTACTTTCCGCTCACAAATCCGTCCACGGGTTCTCGAGATCTTAGAGATTGTAGACCCGAAGTTTTTTTAATTTTAAGGTGTGCTGTAGTCAGAAGCGCTAGAAGCGCTGCGCTCCCTCCCTTCGAATCCCTCTCTCTTCTGCTAGTGCTAATAATACGCTAATTTTAAAACCCGAAATTTTTTAAATGTTTATGTCTCCGTGACATTCCTGGGACCATCCCGAGTCGAACAGTACTTTCCGCTCGCAAATCCGTCCACGGGTTCTCGAGATCTTAGAGATCATACATAGATCAGGATACAGACACAGAGGCCAACTCTACTTTATATATATAGATATCATGAAACATTTACATTTTGTAGTCCATTGTATAATTTAAATAAACATAAATGCAAATTTCGCATGTGGAAAAAGTAAGTACACCCCAACATTTATTACTACTTCAAATACCTAAAATTTGAATCAGGTGCACCAGCTCAAGTGCAAATGATTAGAACATCGTTAGAGAGGATCTTGGAGGAACCTGTCTTATTTAAACCTCAGACATTTAGTTTGGTTTGCTCTTTGTTGTTGAAGTGTGCGGCGTCACCATGCCGAGATCAAAAGAGCTTTCTGACGTCTTCAGAAAGAAGGTTATAGATGCCTACGAGTCTGGGAAGGGATTTAAAAAGATCTCCAAACAATTCGAAATCAATCATTCGGCTGTCTGGAAGATCATCTACAAGTGGAGAAGATTCCAAACAACTGCCAACTTGTTCAGGTCAGGCCGCCTCAGCGAGTTCAGCCTGAGAGCAGACCGCAAGATGCTGAAAGAAGTCTCTAAGAACCCCAGAATGTCATCACGGGACCCACAGGTAGCTCTTGCCACTGTCAAACCAAAGACAGCAAAAAAGTGCGAGGGATGTCAAAGTGCACGAGTCTCGCATTAGAAAGAGACTGCACAAATTTGATCTACATGGGAGGTGTGCCAGGAGGAAACCTTTGCTGTCTAGAAAGAACATCAGGGCAAGACTAAAGTTTGCCAATGAACACCGAGGCAAAGACCAGCACTTCTGGAACAATGTGCTCTGGACAGATGAGTCAAAGGTAGAGCTATTTGGCCACAGTACCAGAAGACATGTTTGGCGAAAACCAAAGACAGCATTTGACCACAAGAACCTGATACCAACTGTAAAGCATGGTGGTGGAAATATTATGGTTTGGGGCAGCTTTGCTGCATCAGGGCCTGGGCAGCTCACCATCACATAATCCACTATGAATTCTTCATTGTACCAGAGGGTGCTTGCGGATAATGTGAGGCCATCTGTCGCAAAGTTGAAGCTCAACCGAAGGTGGACCTTGCAACATGACAATGACCCTAAACATACCAGTAAATCCACCAAGGAATGGCTGAAAAGAAAGAAATGGAGGGTTCTGGAATGGCCAAGTCAAAGCCCGGATCTAAATCCCATCGAGATGTTGTGGGGGGATTTGAAACGAGCTGTGCATGCAAGAAACCCCTCAAACATCGCACAGCTGAAAGAATTCTGCATGGAGGAGTGGGCAAAAATTTCTCCCAGTCGATGTCAGAGACTGGTAGACAGTTATAAGAAACGCCTACTTGAGGTTGTTTCTGCCAAAGGGGGCAATACCACCTATTAGAGCCAAGGGTGTACTTACTTTTTCACATGCGAAATTTGCATTTATGTTTATTTAAATTATACAATGGACTACAAAATGTAAATGTTTCATGATATTTGTTATATTATATCACCTTTATCTATCAATATTGTTGAAATGAAGATCAAATAGCTGTATGTTGGAATATGTTGAAAAGTGAAAACTTTACATGGGGTGTACTTACTTTTTCACGTGACTGTAAATTTTAATAAACGAGTAAGAATTCCATGTTTTTCCAATTAAATTATCCTAATAAAACTAATTTCAAAGGTTACTCATTTAGCAAGAGTGCAGTGCTTGGCTAACAGTTTTCTTCCTTTTAGTGACTTCAAATAAAATTTGCCCATCATTGAAAGGTATTCATACATATATATACAGACTTGGCATTTAATATGGAATATTTTTTTTGTGGGGTGAACTTACTTTTCAAGATGACTTAGAACCAAAAGTTCATTGGAATTATGTTGAAATTATTCTTAGATTTTGTTAATGTGACCTTTAAAAGAAACAAAAACCACATTTGACATTTCGAAGCAAATAAATTGATCCTTGAAAGTGATGTAAACTGATATCGAACTCAATTCACGGACAGTACTGTGTTAAACTTCTGTACGTTTTCCAGAAGTATCTCTTTATTTTGCACATGAGCCCAATTTTTTTTCAACAAAAACAAAAGCTAAATTATGACTGGGATTACGGACAGTAAAATTACAGTTCAGTACTTCGTGTAACCCCACGAGCATTCAGGAGAGCACGTACACGTCGAGGCATGCTGTTCACGAGATTTGCCAAGGTTTGGACAGGAATCGCTTGCCATGCAGTTACAATAGCCTGCTGCAATTCACGCACAGAGGTCGGCTGCTGGTCCAAGTTGTCGATTTGACATGTTAATTCTGCCCACAAGTTCTCTATCGGATTCATATCCGGGGACATGGCAGGCCACTCCATATGCTCTACACCACGGTCAGCAAGAAAGTGTTGGATCATGCGAGGACGATGAGGCCGTGCATTGTCATCTTGGAAGACAAAGTTTCCTCGAAACGCTGCACGAGCAAATGGAAGCAATGTTTCTTCCAGAATGACCCTGTACTTTAACTGGTCCAGGTTTCCATTCAGAACAACCAGGTCAGTTTTGCCCCCTGCATGAAAAGCAGCCCAAACGGTCACCCCACCACCTCCAGCTTGGACTCTTGGCACTATACAATCTTCGTTGTGGGCTTCATGCACTTGTCTGCGCACTCGGACGCGGCCATCTTGACGATAGACCAGAAATCTCGACTCGTCACTGAAGGTCACGTGATTCCAGTGTCCTGGCTGCCATTGACGGTGCTCTCTGGCCCACTGCAATCGGTGCTGGCTGTGTTGTCTGGTCAGGCATGGCTTTCTCAGGGGACGCCTGGCATGATCGCCTGCTTGAACCAGTCATTGGTTGACTAGCCTTCTGGATACAGGCACATTTGTCAGTTGCTGCCACTCAGCCCTAAGCTGATTAGCTGACTTGGTACGGCCATTGCAGACTAACCGGTGCAGCTGGCGATCATCTCTCCTTGTGGTTCTGCGTGGACATCCTGGCCTCGGTATTGGAGTAGGGACACCCCTCTGAGCATTTCGTTTCAGGATCTTTGACACCTGACCTTGAGTGATGCCATACTGCCGAGCAATAGCACGCTGTTTCATGCCAGAATTTCGTAAAGCAACCACTCCATGACAAACAGCATTGTCAAGTTGACGGACCATCTCCAGAGGAAGCCGCAATAACTTTTGTAGACGTGCAGCAGTTGTTTTCCACTAACACAGAACGCAACAACCCTTATATACCCGATTGTGAAGCCAATCGTCAAATGTACCTGTCCTTACATTTTGTCACGCCACCTGTGATATAATCCTGTTATTGACTTCTTGCTGCGAAAGACAATCAGTGACATGGTTCTTTCAACAAAGACATCACCGAAGGGGAAAAGAAACTCACCAGATTGATACACTGAGTTCAGAAAGTAAACCCAAGTCAAGAAAAAAAAAAAAATCCATATTAAATGCCAAGTCTGTATATTCACATATATATTCACATATTCATTCACCTGCGTGTTACGCACAGTGACACAAAACAGCAGAATGACTCCTTTTCTCTATTCAAACTGGTTGAATGAGTGATTTATATATTTCAGGCACCTGCAACTCACCACAGGTGAGTTCAATTCCAAAGTAAAGGATAATCACCTGCTTGAAATCTAATTATTTCTAACAACTTCTAAAAGATGCCATAATATTGTCAGGGCCATTTTAGGATTTCTGTGTGGAATAAGCTAAGATTTACTGATTTTTTCAGCTTATTTTGTTTTGTTCCCAAACCAAATAAATACATATGTGGATATCAAAAGATGTTTTAATTTCAACAATTTTCTGGAAGAAATGGTGCTTTATTTGAAAAAAGTGCGAGGGTGCCAATATTTTTGGCCACGATTGTGGTTGTTTTCCTGAGCCCTCAATTTCCTGGCTGGCCAAATGTAATTGGATTAGGGAAAAATCATAGGGAGGCAATCACGTGCAGGGGAATTTAACCTTACAGACCCGATAATTAATTAGCACAAAACCACCCTCATGGCGACATGCAAACGCTCTTACCTGGACAGACGGCCTACTTATGTACATTGAGATGGCTTCGCGGCATACGGAGCATTCTAAACCTGCACGATTCTATCTCGACTAAGGTATTTCAGTTTAACCACACGAATGTAACTATATATATATATATATCACACACACACACACACACACACACACACACACACACACACACACACACACACACACACACACACACACACACACACACACACACACTTGTATCGCATTATAAGTTATACCACATAAATTTGTTAATCATGGTTATAACACATATCTCGTATTATAAGAAATTGATCAGCATGGAGCCATGGAGCCATGGACCATAGATAATGTATGTGCCCTTAAGTAGGTAGTTATTTGAAAAGTCAAATTAATCAAGCCTAGTTCTGAGAAGAAGAATGCTTATTGACTCTGTAATGCTGCTTGAATTTGTTTTCAGCCTTTGTGCAGAAAATGCCGCTCTCATGGCCAGCCTTAAACATCAGTCTGCGGAAAGGCGCAAGCTCTCGCTGGAAAATACATGTGAGTGTGAATTGGAGGGTGCCTATAAAAAGAGTGCTGCAAAATGAAGATAAATTTCTCTTTGAAGCATTTTTTGAGGCATCTTTTTTTTTCTTCTTTTTTTGTATACAAGATCGAGGCTCGTGAAAGAGCGAACATTAATCACACAGAAAGACAAACGGACACATAAAACAAATAACATCGGGAGCGTTAGAGAGAGGGGGAAGGACACAAACACAACATTTGAGAGCAGGGACCGAGAGACATGGAGACATCAAGAGAACTGTGGGAGGGAGAGGGCTTTGGGGAGGAGGCATGGAAAGGGGGGGGGGGGGGGGGGTGGGAGAGGTATAAAACATATGGACCCTGCCAGGACTTCCAGGAAAGAAGTTGGAATTTCAAACAAGGTGGATCTGGGGTGAATTAGTGGGGGTAGAAAAGATCAAGGTTTTGAATGGGGGAAGATAAGAGATGGTGGTGAACAGCTGTTTTAAAGACGTGGAGGGATGAGTGTGATTGAAGTGAGTGTGGGAGTTTGTTCCAGAGGCGGGAGAAAAGAGGAATGAAAGAGTGAAGGTGAGCAGAGAGCCGAGATTTCGGCAGTTTAACCATCAGAGGGTGGCTGGCAGATCTTGTGCGACCTGTAGGAATATTTGGGGGACAGAGCACAGAGAGAGCTGGGGGAGCAAGGCCGGAGAGGAGTCGGTAGAAGACAGAAAGACCACCTGCCTGCCTGCGGTGAGTGAGTGAAAGGCCCTCAGAGATAGCTTAATCGCGGGAGATTCCAATGATTCTGAAAGCTTTGGATTCAACAGCGTGAAGCCGAGTCAGGTGTGAGGCAGGAGCACCAGCCCATAGGGGAGAACAGTATTCCATTGAGCTGCAGATGAAAGCCTTGTATGTGGTGAGGAGCTCAGGTGTGCCTAGGAAGGACTTCGCACGACGGAGGATGCCCAGTCGGCGACTGGCTTTGGAGGCCAGCTTGGAAATGTGGTTTTCCCAAGAAAGATCATGGCAGATAGTGAGACCAATAAGCTTGAGCGACAGAACTTCTTGGAGAGGATTGTTGAGAAAGTAGATTGGAGGGTTGTCCAGTCGATCTTTTCTGAGAGACATAGTAAGAGTGTGAGATTTGTCAGGATTGAAAGACATGTTCCACTTGTTTGACCAGTCTGTGATTTTGTCCAGGTCTTCAGAGAGTGAGGAGGCTGCAGACTGCCGATCTGCGGGAAGAGGAATGGAGCGGCAGAGAGTGGAGTCATCAGTAAAGAGATAGAGAGGATTTTCCAGAGTCGGAGAGAGATCCAGAGAATTTTCCAGAGAATCTTGTATATGTTTCACATGTCCTTTGAGTAGTTTAATGAAACCAGTGCCAAGTGAAAGGTTATTGGACTCTGCAGGAGTTGGAGGTTGGTAGAAGGTAAACAAAAGTTTGTCTAACCTGATGTAGGAATGTATTGAGCACCTGCTGGTTTGAGGTTATTTGACCTTTATGATTGTGGAATTTTACTTGCTTAATGATCCAAACAGTGTTGTGCATATGTTCTGCAAGGAGGGTATGCATGTTGAAACATGTTTCTGAATCATGTGACTATCAGACAGTGGAGGGTTCGGGTTAGGGTTAGCATGCCTACATGCTGGATATGCTATTCCTGAGCAGTGATGCTTGCTGCACGTCATGCTGAGAATGTGTGCGTGTACAGATCTGCACAGGCAGTGTGATGAGCTGCTCTCTAATCTAAATCTGTGCGACCGACATGCATTCCTTCATCAGGCGCCCACATGTGAGGCCTTGCCTCAGGCTGACCTTTCTTCTGTTGAGGTAACTTCTGAAATTACATGTGCTGGAATGGATCGTGCTTTCCTTCCTTTTCTTGATTAACCTCTATCAATCGGTACTTTTTGGTCTTTGCCAGTTATTTTTGAAAGCACTGCATGATGTGGTCTTGTTTACACCACTTATTGCTAGAATAAAGTTAAAGGTTTAGAGAATTATAATGTTATGTTCATCTGAATAAATGCAAATGTATTTGGAATTGCTGATCTTTGGTAACGTTTTTGTTCAATAAGTTTTTGAATTGACGTTTTAATGGTTTGGAAGCTTTTGGCCTCCCAGACATCCCTTCCCTCTTCCCCCCCAAAACGGAATAACTTGAGCTAATGTGCCATGTGATCTGAGCACCTCAGCAGCAGAGGCATCGATGTTATCGCAATGAAAGAATGAGCATTTTGTGTACATTTATTCAGAAAGTACAAATCAATTTTACATCTGTGGACAAACCTAAGTATGCCAACTCGGTGTTTGCTGATTGCAACAGCACCAAATAAGGATGTTGTCTTCAAGTTTCTAAAGCATCCCATGATTCAGCTGGCATTGATTAATTTATCTGCTGTATTTGTTGTAGGCCTTGCTTCCAATTGGATGCCAACACTTGTGACACATTGCTGCCACTAATTGTCATGTTCTGCAGATGATGGTGTTGGGGGCTTGTCACTGTCAAAGTGGGCAGAAACAGCCCTGTAGTTGTGCCTGGGCTGCGGCACATGCACGGCGGGATTTGGCAAGTGTTCGTCAGCAGGTGCGTTTCATAAAAGGCGGTAATCAACAACTTGTCACTTTTTAAATATTTCGTTAAGTTCGCCATACATTGCAAGACATTTTCCAAAATGGGAGGGCTGCAAAGATGTGACAGAGATCGGCGAGAGAAAAGGCACACTGAATTTCACAAATTGTCTCGCTATCTGCCAAGATCTTTTCTGGGAAAACCACATTTCCAAGCTGGCCTCCAAAGCCAGTCGCTGACTGGGCATCCTCCGTCGTGCGAAGTCCTTCCTTGGCACACCTGAGCTCCTCACGACATACAAGGCTTTCATCCGCAGCTCAATGGAATACTGTGCTCCTGCCTCACACCTAGCTCGGCTCCACGCGGTTGAAACCAAAGCTTTTAGAATCATTGGAATCTCCCGCGATGAAGCTGATTCTGAGGACCTTTCACTCACTCACCGCAGGCAGGTTGGTAGTCTTTCTGTCTTCTACCGACTCCTCTCTTTCTCTCCCTGCTCTGTCTGTGCTCTGCCCCCAAAATATTCCTGCAGGACGCACAAGATCTGCCAGCAACCCTCTTCTGGTGAAACTACCAAAATCAAGACTCTCTGCTCACCTTCACTCTTTCATTCCTCTTTTCTCCTGCCTCTGGAACAATGTCCCACACTCTCTTCAATCCCTCTCCTCCCTTAAGGTCTTTAAAACAGCTGTTCAGCACCATCTCTTATCTCCCCCCCATCCAAAACCTTGATCTTTTCTACCCCCGTTAAAACACCCCAAATCCACCTCTTTCAACCCCCAACTTCTTTGCTGAAATTCCTAGTAGTGTTCATTTGTTTTTATCACGTGTACCTCTCCCTCCTCCCCCAGCCCTCCCCCTTCCACAGATCTACCAACGTCCCTGTTCTCTACTGTTGTGCTGTGCTTCCCTCTCTCTCCCTTTTGTCTCCCGCTCCCTTCATTGTATGTTTTATGTGTCTGTACATGTTTTCATGTTCAATGTGTTACTTCTTACTCCCTACAGCAAACGAGCCTCGATTCTGTATCCAATATCTATCTATAATTCCAGTAATCTCTGTATGTATGTCTGTATGTATGTCTGTGACCGCTGTTTCTCGACAACCACGGGTCCGATATACTTGAAACTTGCCAGGTATATTGCTGGGGACCCGAGGATGTGCCTTTTCAAGGTTTCATATTAATCGGACAAGTAGTTACCGAGCTATGTCCAAAAAACGATTCAACCAATCAGAGAGCAGCGAGTTATCACGTGTGCCGAACGTGGCGAACAGGCTCTGCCTCGGACGGCACATTTGAGAGCGTATTCATTTATTTCACGTTGGCAAACTATGTTGCCGCTATGTTGGCGTTAAACTATGTTTTAAAACTAATTAAAACTAATTTGCGATTCTTTCGCTTTCCTGCGCGTTTGTGCACGCTATGGCGATTTCTTTACCAAACTCCGCAAGCCGTTCGCTTTGGACCAAACCATTTCATGTAAATAGAGGGGGGGGATTGTCACCGTACTCGCAAGCCGTTCGCTTTGGACCAAACCATTTCATGCAAATAGAGGGGGGGGGATTGTCACCGTACTCGCAAGCCGTTCGCTTTGGACCAAACCATTTCATGTAAATAGAGGGGGGGGGATTGTCACCGTACTCGCAAGCCGTTCGCTTTGGCTTTGCGAATGGACCAAACCATTTCATGTAAATAGAGGGGGGGGATATAATTTTAGATATATATATATAGTACGGGCACGCCCTAGTATATATAAAAGGAATACCAGCTCTATATGAAAATATATAGAATCGGATTTAAAATGGTCCACAGAGCTCGTAAAGATATGATTATTTATTGGGTTAGAACAACCAGTTTACCGCACAATTCCTTTTATTAACATTGCGTTTAAAACTTGTGAATAATGCAGTGAGTGCCATGATTGCACAAAAATAACATAATGGATTTAAACTGAATGGATCAGGAAAATTAACACTGTTGAGCTTAAGCACTTTCAAGTCAAACTGGTTATGTTGACAGACCTACTTCGTTTCCTCCATTTACTTCATGCGGCCAAAGGTCAGGCACCAAATCTCTCAATTCGTTACATGCGCGAGCGGATTAAACCTTTTCACAAAAAAAACAATCGATAAACGATGCATTTGAACACAAATTAGCATTTGGCAATGTGTTGTCGATTTAAGGTCTTGAAACAGTTTTCTTAACAAACCTTTTATTATTCTTTACAACTATGAAAATGGCAAATATTCCAACAACTGCTTTGTTTCTAATGATTTCCTACAGATTTATTTCCACAATTTTAATTGTTTTTATTTTTGCTGATTTTAATTTTTTTCAAATTTAACGATTTTCCTGTCGTCAATTTGTTAGCAGCAGGTACTTTTAAAGACCTAAATTGGTAATTATTTTTAAGGCTATTATTAAAAGTCAGACAAATCTTGATAAAATAACATCAAATAATGAATGAATGAACAAATAAGTAAAAATGAAAAACTATTTTTCAATTATTTCATCAAAATATACCTCAAATACAGGTACTTCGTTTTTTAATGATTACCGTAATTAGTATGCATTGGTTGTCCTCTTACATCTACCCAGATATTATTGTAAATCTGAAGTTATAAAGCTCAATCTTAGACATTTGTAAAATACAATTGCAGCTTTCTACAAAGTGTATCTTTCTAGTCATGATGATTCTGTGACCTTTAGGTGTCAGAAGCAGAAGACAGAGCTGAAGAGACTGCAGCTGTTGCAGAGGCTTTCCGTGCGGCTTTTGAACAACAGTTGCGACGTGCAGCAGGACTCACTGCTCAACTGGCCCGCGTTCCCAACAAGAGTGCCACACCTGTACCTCATCGCCTCAGGCAAAAACTGCAGAAACTTCTCTCAGCAAGTAAGTTACAAGATGCACATGGGGTGTTCAAAAGGTTGTACAAACGAGATACTCACAATTGTTCAAGAAATGGCAATTTTCCCCCCAAAAAGCCCAATGATTTGATGATGGTTTAAACAAAATGACTGAACAAATGCTTATGAAAAAAAGATTTTCTTATCTGTATAATTAAAAGGACTGCGTGTTTCTTTTCATTTCCCATACCATCTCCAACCGCTTTACATATCGGTGCCAAACTGCATCGGCATCATTAACAATGATTAACATCATTAATAATATGATTAACATAATAACATCATTAACATCATTAACAACTCCGCTTGTGGCATCTAAATTTACTTCCAACTACTCCATTTATTCCATTGAGCCCGGACAAAGTACACTTTTCTCAAGACACTTGTCATGCTGGAAAACATCACAGCATTCCCGTGGGCAGTGCTTCCGATGCCAGAGCGCCCATTCCATCATGGGATTCCTGCTGCTGCTGTTTTTCTGTGACCCTGGAATATATGAATGAATGAATGAATGATCGTTTTAAGGCCATTTTCCCCGCTAGAGCGGGGGTTAGCCTTGCGGTCCCCATGACAATCATGGTTCCCTGTTTGAGGCAATGTTTTTATGGCCGGATGCCCTTCCTGACCCTGGAATTAAATGATATCCCATACCACCCCATTACCTGACCTTGGTGGATATATCCGTTAATCATATAGATATATAGATATATGGCACACATATGATGCGCTAGCAACCACTGAATGGAACGGCAATGGGGGACAACATTATTTTTGGATGTTAATATTTTGTAAACATTTAGAATAATGAGAATCTCTTAGAAAAGCAGTTTTGGTTTAACTACCGATGTCACTAAATCTATGCTAGAAAAACAAGTGGAGTTGTAAAACTATTGGTGGAGCATATAAACCACCTGACTGTCGGCTTTCTTTGTCGGAGCTGTGCTTTTGTGTCCGTTTCAAATTTCCACCATTCATATTTCATCTGAAACACTCTTGCATGAATGTTATTGAATGCTTTGGCAAAAATTCTGAATTTTCTTGTTCCTCAGCTTTGATTCAAAACAATTTGCAATCCTGCTTGGATGGCAGATAAAAATTGCGTGCTTATACAGAGACTACATCTACACAATAATCTGCTATGGCTTAGCCGTGGTAAAGTTTTGGACCGTTTATTAACTGCCTATAATTATATGTTATCAAACAGTTTTTGTTTGAAAAAAGGGAAAAACTACTCCACACTTGATAAGTTGTTGGCGAAACAT
Organism: Myxine glutinosa; assembly: GCF_964187855.1. Lineage (NCBI taxonomy): Eukaryota > Metazoa > Chordata > Myxini > Myxiniformes > Myxinidae > Myxine > Myxine glutinosa. The sequence goes on from NC_136261.1 coordinate 222,674,133, forward strand.
GTTCCTGATTGATATTACATACAAATAAATACTCTTGACCTTTGTCTACAGCAACAGCTAGACAAATATGTTTGTTTGTATGAAACCTGGAAGGTATTTGTTACCAAACTGGAGGCTTTTTTCAGGGTATTTTCTCTTCGAGCTTCTGTTTTTGTATATCTTTTTTTTTTTTTCTTTTTTTTTTTTTTTTTTTGTATACAAGATCGAGGCTCGTGAAAGAGCGAACATTAATCACACAGAAAGACAAACCGACACATAAAACATATAACATAGGGAGCGGAAGACAAGATGGGGAGAGAGGGGGAAGGACACAAACACAACATTTGAGAGCAGGGACCGAGAGACATGGAGACATCGAGAGATCTGAGAGAGGGCGAGGGCTTTGGGGGGGGGCGTGGGAAGGGGGCAGTGGGAGAGGTATAAAACATATGGACACTGCCAGGACTTCCAGGAAAGAAGTTGGAATTTCAAACAAGGTGGATCTGGGGTGAATTAGCGGGGGTAGAAAAGATCAAGGTTTTGGATGGGGGAAGATAAGAGATGGTGGTGAACAGCTGTTTTAAAGACCTGGAGGGAGGAGTGGGATTGAAGGGAGTGAGGGAGTTTGTTCCAGAGGCGGGAGAAAAGAGGAATGAAAGAGTGAAGGTGAGCAGAGAGCCGAGATTTCGGCAGTTTAACCATCAGAGGGTTGCTGGCAGATCTTGTGCGACCTGTAGGAATATTTGGGGGACAGAGCACAGAGAGAGCTGGGGGTGCAAGGCCGGAGAGGAGTCGGTAGAAGACAGAAAGACCACCTACCTGCCTGCGGTGAGTGAGTGAAAGGCCCTCAGAGATAGCTTCATCGCGGGAGATTCCAATAATTCTGAAAGCTTTGGTTTCAACAGCGTGAAGCCGAGCTAGGTGTGAGGCAGGAGCACCGGCCCATAGGGGAGAACAGTATTCCATTGAGCTGCGGATGAAAGCCTTGTATGTGGTGAGGAGCTCAGGTGTGCCGAGGAAGGACTTCGCACGACGGAGGATGCCCAGTCGGCGACTGGCTTTGGAGGCCAGCTTGGAAATGTGGTTTTCCCAAGAAAGATCATGGCAGATAGTGAGACCCAAAATCTTGAGCGACAGAACTTCTTGGAGAGGATTGTTGAGAAAGTAGATGGGAGGGTTGTCCAGTCGATCTTTTCGGAGAGACATAGTAAGAGTGTGAGATTTGTCAGGATTGAAAGACATGTTCCACTTGTTTGACCAGTCTGTGATTTTGTCTAGGTCTTCAGAGAGTGAGGAGGCAGCAGACTGCCGATCTGAGGGAAGAGGAATGGAGCGGCAGAGAGTGGAGTCATCAGCAAAGAGATAGAGAGGATTTTCGAGAGAGTCAGAGAGATCATTGATGAAGACCAGAAAAAGCACGGGGCCCAGAACACTGCCTTGGGGAACTCCAGCCTGAACAGGAAGAGGAGATGAGAGAAACCCATTCAGGGCCACACGTTGACGACGACTAGAGAGGAAGTCCGCCAGCCATGCGTGGAGATTTCCATGGATACCAAAGGAGGAGAGTTTGGTGAGCAGAGCGGGGTGCCAGACCGTGTCGAAGGCACGTGATATGTCGAGGGAGACAGCTCTAATTTCCTGTTTGGCATTGAGGACCTCCATCCATTGTTGAGACAGCAGAAGCAGCATGTCCAGAGTAGAGTGACCTGGTCTGAAACCAAATTGATGATCAGAGATCAAGCCATTGGAGAAGAGGAAAGATTTCATATCCGAAGCAATGATGGATTCCATGACTTTGCTGATAATTGGGAGAAGGCTGATTGGTCTGTAGTTGCTAGGATCTGTTTTTGCACCTTTTTTGTGCAAAGCGGTGATGTTGGCTGATTTCCAAGCAGATGGCAGTTGACCTTGGGCAAAAGAGAGGGTGAAGAGAACAGAGAGAGGGTGAGACAGAGCAGCAGAGCAGGATTTTAGGACCCGTGGGCTGATGCCGTCGGGTCCAGTTGCAGAATCAGAGTCGAGGGTTGACAGAAACTTTTCCACCTTGTCAGGAGGAAAGGACACGGAGTCCAGGAGCAGCAGGGTACGACTGGGTATGGTGGGTACAGAGAGGGATGGGTTTGGGACACAAGATTTAGAGGCAAACACAGAGTTGAGGCATTCAGCTTTTTCACGTGCGGAGTCAGCTGTGTAGCCGTTTGAGGTAAGGGAGGGGATGGAGGGGGAACAAACACCAGAAACGGATTTGACCAGACGCCACCAGGATTTGGAAGAGGGAGACAGATAAGAGAGTTCGGTCTTGAGAACGGAGAGATATTGTTTCCTGGCTCTCCTGAGGGTGGACACACACTTGTTTCGGGCTTTGTGAAAGGAAATGAGATTTCCTTCCGTTGGATTTGCTTTCCAGGAGACGAAGGCAAGTTGTTTCTGGGCAACAGCCTCACAAGATTCCGTGTACCATGGACGGGAGGAAGGGTATGACAACTGAAGACGAGATGGGATAAATCTGTGCATGAGAGAGAGCAATTTACTTTGGAAGAATTCCCAGGATGAGTTGATGTCAGAGGTGGTAGAGATGGGAGACCAGTCCAGATGATTGATGGCTGCTTGAAGACCGTGCCAGTTGGCCTGAGTGAAATGCCAGACTCGTCGACGCTGAGCAGGCTCCCTGAGGATGGTCAGAGAGATGTCCACTTTAACAAGGACATGATCAGATGATCCGATCGGAGCAGAAGAAGAGCAGCAGACATTTTCAGGGAAGTTAGTCATAACCAAGTCCAGAAGAGAAGATGTTCCGTTGACTGAGATCCGGGTCAGGAAATTGACAGATTGTGTCAGTCCCAGTGAGTCGCAGAAGTCCTTTGCTGAGGAGCCATGGCTGGTGAGAGAGGTACCCACACCCAGCCAACTGGCATGATGACAGTTGAAATCACCACATATGAGGAAGAGAGAGTTGGGATGAGTAGATAGAAGTTGGTCCATATCATCAGACAGCGAGATGTAGATGGAGTCATCACTGTTTGGTGGACGGTACAACACACATATGAACAAGAGGTGGGAGCGAAGGGGAAGCCGTAGCCAGAGGTATTCCTGGGGGTGAGGTGGAGAGAGTGCAGTGCAGGGCGAGTGAGGAAGAGAGTTTTTGATAAAGATAGCAACCCCGCCTCCAGGACGAGGCTCAGGTCTATCATACCGGAGGAGGGAGTAGCCCGGGAGAGATACTATGGAATCAGAGACATCATAAAGGAGGAAAGTTTCTGTTAAGCAGATCACGTCTGGTTTGACAGAAGCAACCTGTATGGAGAGATCAGTTAAGTTTGAACGAAGGCCCCGGATGTTTGAGGTCCATACCGTTAATGAAGAGGAAGGGGGAGCATCAGATACAGAACAGGGGGGAGGAGGGGTAGGGTAAGATGTGGAAGAGGTGGAAGAGGTAGGGAGAGCTGTTGAAGGTGTGTCAGAGATTTCAGAATAGCTCGGAGAAAGGGAAGGATGGGGCGGACAAAAGGTTTGATGGTGATTGGGTGAGCCACAATGAGGTGTAATTTGAGGAGGGGGAAGAGCGAGGCAGAAGGTTGGGGGAGATGGAGGTGAGAGTTTGAAGGGGGAAGAAGCGGGGAGGACGCTTTGAGGAGGGGGAGTGAGAGGGGGGAAATTGAGAAGCAATGAGGGTGGGGAGATTTGAAGGGGAGGGGTGAGGGGGGAGTTTGGGAGGGAAGGGACAAGGGGAGGGATTTGAAAGGGATGGGATATGGGGGAGATTTGGAGGGGAGGGGTGAGGCAGGAGTCTAGGAGGGGAGGGGCGAGGGGGCGTCTTGGCGGGGAGGGGTGAGGGGGTAGTTTAGGAGGGAGGGGGCAAGGGGGGAGATTTGAAAGGGATGGGTGATGGGGAAGATTTGGAGGGGAGGGGTGATGGGGAAGATTTGGAGGGGAGGGGTTATGGGGAAGATTTGGAGGGGAGGGGTGAGATTGGATTTTTGAAAGTGTACGATTTATGGGAAACGAACATTTATTGCAAAATGAGTTTCTTGTGACCTTCGAGTTAAAAATACGTTTAAGGACGCTGGATGGAGGATGGAGTGCAGGAGAGTTTAGGGAATGTAGAAAAAAGGCACTATAGGAGATGGATATTTTTTTTGGGATGAATTGATTTGGTGAGCAAGTCGAAAGCAGCCTTTTAAAGAAGAAGAAGAAAAAGGTGTTATAAAATATGACGGAATACATAACTTGAGGGGAAAGTGTAAACATTGAAGGTTAATGAGTGAAAACTATCTGGGGAAATGGGGGAGAAACACGTGGTCGAAGAACGAACGAACGAATAAGAATGAATAAACGAATGAGAACAGAGAAGGAAATGTTTTTTTTTTTTTTTTTTTTTTTTGAGTTGAGATTTACACAAGGAAGTAGGCTATGGGTGAAAAGACTGGGAATACAGAGAACGAAAGTTATTGGATCACAAACGACGGACCACTGAGAGAAAAACAAAGCCTCAAGGTTGTACAGTGCACACTGTACAAGGCCTTGCTCGCGACACGGCAAACAGACGATCAATTTATGAAAGATAAACACCGAGAAACAACCAAAGTTGCACACAATAACTTCACACACCGAAAGATAAATACAGTTTCGACAAAATACAATTGTGAACAGACTTAACTTCGAAAAACGTGGAGACCGTGTGGAGCTTCGAAAATCCCTGCCGCCGTCTCCAAGATCTCGCGAGATCCGGATCCGGATCTATCTTTACTTGCAATATTTAGTTTGTGGTGTTACCAGTGCTACCAGCATGCTTTGTCTCTAATTTTAGTTAAGAAAATACAACTGGGGATGCTACCATGAATAGATTGCTGACCCTTGACTAAAAGCATGACTAATGCTTTTCACTACTTTAGGAACTGTAAAATATCAAGCACAAATTGTTACCATCCTCTTGAAAACCTGATCTCACCATCCTTGCAGACTCCAAGAGGCAGGAAGCTGTACCGGCTGATGGTGTTAGTGAGATAGAGGGACAAGCACAAGCAGCAATGGGGCCTGGAGGGCTGGAGGAGCTTGCTCGCAGGCTTTCATTAGCAGCCGCTGGCCAGTGTGACGCTAGGACATTGGACGGTGACAGCAAAGTACTGGATGTAATGACTGAGCTGGTGAGTATGTTGAGATGACATGTGCTTTGGAAAATTATTGGACTTGTTGATTGTAAAATATTGAATACTAGCCGAAACCCGTGGAACATCCACAGAAGGGAGGATGTGGTGTATGGATAGAGTGTACCATTATGGATGGCATAGGGGATTTGCTTGTCCGAGTAAGAGTTAGGAAGAAAGATGAGAATGAAGAGTGCGTATATGAACAACGATCGCCGACACCGGCACAAATGCATGCTCTGGATTGTCCACTCAGTGGACGGCTTGCTTCGCCTTCACCCAGCAGACGCCAATACGATGGCGTCGTAAGATGGCATCGTATCGGCAGTTAATCGGATGCTTTTGGGCCCCAACGTCGGCTAATTCAGATTTTTCGAGTATGGCTGTACGTGATAAACAAAGAGTGCGGTTCGTAGATCGTAAATCCATTAGTGCCGTGGGCATCAGGTCACTGGGTGCGGCGTAAAAGGGAAAACAAAGTCGATTCCTTACGCTATTATTATATAGATGTATACCTAACAATGTTATACCACATGGGGGTGCTAAAACCAATAGAATGAATGAATATACTCTGCGATGCTATGTCTGCCTGTGCCCAGGGATCATAATGAAGATCTATGTTGCAATACAGGAATTATTTGAAGAATTAAGAACAAATAATTTGTTTAGTTGATGTGCACATATGAAAAAAGAGTAAATACTTGCAGAAGAAGAAAGTCAACCAAAGTCATGTATTAATGATCTAGTAACCGTGAATAAACACTTGTTTTGAAAGATAAAACTCGCATTTTAAAAATACACATTTCTGAGGTCTATAGGAAATTCTGGTTATATGAAAGAAGTAAAATCCTGAAGGCGTTGTTTACCTATTTGGTATACAAAAGTGGAATGTTCAGAAAAATTAATATTTTTAGCATAAATGATTATTCATAAAAATACATCCATAACTCGAGGCCAAATACACCTTTCACTTGATGTGCAAAAATTGACTAAAGCCCCATAATGTGTTTAGCCACTATGAAACTACAGTAAGATCTGTTGGACAGAACCAGTGTGGGGGACTAATTTATCATGAGGCTGTCACAAATATAGCTTGCTTGAGTTTTGTGAACTTCAATATCAAATTGTTTGTTGGACCCAGGGATGGAGCTTTGTCACCAAATAGTTTTTCTATTTGAAAAACTCATTGGTTGAAATATCAAATTACGCATGACTGAAAAAGGCTCGCATCCCCTGAACTCAAGGAACACTTTAAACACAGCACATACTTCTCTTTAATACACTTCCTATTACTTTGGTTTCAAAGATCTTTAGCTTATGTCTTCTCCTAAGTAGATGTATCATACTAAAATATGCAATTTGGTATTTGGCTGTCTGTCGGACCAGGATACATTCGGTCATTAATTATCCAATCGCAATATTAATACTAATAATATCCCCCCTCCTCAAGAGGTCTCCTCCTTGGACAAACGCCATGTTAACATTTATAAATAGCTTATCGTGGTGTTTCATGGAAAACCTTTACCAGAAGTAAAATAAATTAGAAACCACAAACACATATGATTACCTTTTTTAACAGGCGCTACTGCTGTTTAACACTCAACTGAAAGAAATATAGACGAATCCCGACATCCATGAGTCACTCTTTGCTTATCACGACGAACACACCTGAGTGTAGATCTACCGTAACGGAAGTAAATTTTATTATAGGGAATTTATAATGGTGAGACCTTTCAATGATCTGATCTAACATATTATAATGTCACGCAAGGTCTGATCCTAAGTTGAAATAAGCCTGTGCCACAGTAGTGATGTGCGGTGAGGCGAGCGTTGTAAACTGATTCACGCTAGTAGCTTATATAAAAAAATCCTTCATCATACAGTTATAAAGGTTAATCTATAAAATATGCATGAACGAAAAGGGGGGTGGAGGGTGGAAATGAAAATGTAAGGGATGAGGGAAGCAGGTGAATATGGTTGTAAAGATCTGCTATGGCTTAGCCGTGGTAAAGTTTTGGACCGTTTATTAACTGCCTATATGTTATCAAACAGTTTTTGTTTGAAAAACAAACTGCAAAAACAAACTGCCACTGCCAAAAATAATTTTCATGGTAAGAAAACTGTTAAAATCAGAAATTTTCTTGAAACTCAAAAAATGGGAGAAAATCATTTTTGTGGCAAGAAAATTCATCATGGTTTTTTTGTTTCAGGAAAACTTTTCTTATTTAAAAAAAAAAAGTTTTCTAGCCATTAAAATTATTTTTGTCGCAAGAATAAATCATCGTGGTTTTCTTGTTTCAAGAAAACTTTTTTTATTAAAAAAATTTTTTTTCTTGTCATGAAAATTATTTTTCGCAGTGTATATTTTGTGAGAGGAAAATTTGCAGTAATCAGGTGGGGGGTGGGGAGAGGAGGTTGTGGCATCAAAAAATATGACGTTGTACATTTATGTAGATTGCTTCTAAATGATTAAAATCTCGGTTTGCTTGCTCGTGTTTCTTCACCACAGCTGAATGACCAGGCAGAAGTTTTGTCTCACCAGCGACGCATCAGTCTCATCTTGGCACGACGGGTCTCCAAACTTGAGCGCTGTCTGCGTCGGGTTAAACACATTGCCCCAGACATGGTAACCATGGCAGCAGATGATTGGGAAGTAACTGGCACTGCTGGAGAAATTATGCTGGGAGAAACAACTGCTCATAATGAAGTGATAGATGGAAAAGAAAATGATTTTACAGAGGTGGGCTCAAAGTCTGAAGAAGTCAGCAGCAAGGCAATGAAAAATACTTTGATGGGTTTAATTGATACAGAAACTGTTAAAGATTTGCTTTCCAAGGAAATGTGGTTTGATGCAAAGGAAGAGCTTAACTTTGAAGTGCTAATTAATGATAAAGAAACAAACAATGGACAAGGAGCCAATAGCAAAGACGATGATAATGCTGCCATTGTTCCACTTACCATGGAAAATGAGAAAGGGGCTGAAAGCATTGGTGTTCTCAAAGCAAATGGTAACGGAATAGAAGAATCGGAGGAAGGCACTGAGAAAGAACTGGGTACTATTAAAAGTGAGGTAAATTTTGCACTTGCTGATGCTGAAACCAACATTATTAATGAGACACCTGATGGTTTCACCTTCGGCCTCAAGAGCAGCACTGATACACCTGTGGATTCCAGAAAGGCATCAGATATGGTCAACATAGATTTGAGCGACGATGACCATGTTTTAGATGGTCAAAACAACACTGTCATAATACAAACCACACTTGATGGGGACAGATTTCTGATCACCAACACTTCAGGAGTGGACACGTCTTTGTCTTCTGGTGCTGGTATTGTCCATACTTCATATTCGTCGGTCTCTCCAACTAACTTTATAACACGGGTCTTCAACAGAAACAAGAAAAACAGCTGATGGTATAATGACCTTGGATAACCTTAACGAGAGTGTGTGAACTTGTACTGTTACACAAAACCGAAAAACTTGTTTCTACCTCGGATGAAGGTTACACCGATCGAAATCTACGATTCATGTCAAATGTTGTTCGTCATTCCCATGGTCGAGGTTTTTGTTTTGCTATTGTGGAAATATTTAGCACTTGTTGCATGCTACTGATTAATGTTGCACGCATACTCAAAGCAGCGTTCAGCCCATAATATTTGTCTGGGATCACAGTGGGTGTGACTTACTGTCCAGTATCCACTGTCTAGTTTTTTTTATTTATTATTAACCTGAGTTTGTAAACAATAAGTACAGAGAAGTATATGCATATAGATAAAAGCTGACCATTTGAACTTGAAATTAAATGACTTTTTATGAAATCAAAATAAATGTTTTTAATAAATCCCAGAACCATTTTATTCCGGGTTCCCATCTCAGCCCCTGGCTTGTATCGTATCATTGAGGACCTAAGTTCAAATTCCCATACATGATATGCATTTTTCCATTGTCTACTGTGTATGTAATTCATGCAAAAGACACTGATCTCTCCGCATGTCTATGTGCTCCATGTGATTTGCGGACGAGCTTCTCCACGGGTCTTTGATGTATGTAAAAAGAAAGAAAGAAAAGGCATTTATAAAACCTTTCACCAGACAATTGTGGAATATTTGAATTTATATGAAAATACCATTTCTAACCCTTACAGTACTTATGAAACATGTGAATGGGGTTAATATTTGAAATGCACATCTATAAAGGCCAATGGTTCGATTACAGGGACAAATGGTGTTGCACAATGCTGCTTTTTAGTTGAATTAGTTTGTCTTGTATACATAATCGAGGCTCATCAAAGAGCTGTGACACTACATATATGAAATAAAAGGTGGCATCAGCATTCGAGAAATAAATGTAGCAAACAAAGGAAGAAGAGTAGAACTGTTGGAATCCAACAAGAAGTGGTTATTGCCATTTTGGCACTGGAATTCAGTCCATTAGGCAAAGTCAGCCATGTAATACTGGACTGAATTCCACTGGGCATGGCAGGATGTAAGACTCTTGCAACGATAAGAGGATGAGAAAACTACAAACAATTATTATGCAAACAGTCGGGGAGCTATCGCCAGGGTCCTGAACAAATTCCAAATTTTGCCCAAACTGACTGCAAACCATTCATAAATTACCTGTGCCAAGGAACTGCTTCCACAGCAACAACATTCTGTAAGGAGTATGGTACATCTCATCTCTTCTCTCATACCAAGTGACTGATGTCGTAATTTGTCACACAAACGAGCGGAAACTTTTAAAAATTTCCTGTCCATCCTTTTAACCAACAGCAACAACAGCAAATAATGTGTCCATGTATGCATATTCATGTGGTGAGTTTCTGTTGTTTCTCAATTTTGTTGATGTACACTTCAAAGGTGTACTGAATTGGATGCTTGAAAACTCCCATGATTGAGCAGTCAATTGAGTTTGTGTTTGGCCTTTGATGAAGTCCATTGTAAGATGTATGTGAGAATCGGGGTAATTGACCATCATCATGTACTGTATTTACTTTGTTACTTGTGACATAAATAATAGGTGCAACTATGCCACCTCCAACCCTGGGAAGGGTGTGATGGTGGCGTGCCATGACTGCACTGATTGTGCGCACATTGGCTGCACTGGTTGTGTGCCCAGTGCTGATTATGTATGCATACTGTGCACAGTGTTGACAAAGGGATTCTGAAGTATATCGTACCATTTTTACATAGCATTGATATGAACCAAAGCCGTATTAAATATACTACCAAGTTTCTCGTGCCCGCACGGGATTCTAAACATGGTAGGGATGAAGGCGGAAAAAATACAAATGGCATCTTCTGCCATCAAGCCGGCAAGTTGGGGGAAACAATTCACATTTTTGCCACATCTGATGCAATTTAAATGCTCTAATGGTTGTGAGGTGCTCCATTTGTTTGATATACTGTATGTAGCTTTTTGTTGCCTCGGGTCAATAATAAAACATTTTTGGTGTTAAAACCAGTGACCAATTGCAAATTAATAGTAGGATGATATGGGACATTTTAGGACATGCACGTTTATCTGAAATGTTGTATTACTATATGTTGAAACATTATATATTCCCTTTAAGTTGTTTCCATAATTGTGCAAAGTCGCTATTCCATTTTTAACTCAACTGGACTATGTCCAGCTGAGTTTTTGTCGACACCCAGTGTCCGTCGTCTGTCATCTGTCTGTCTGTCTGTCTGTAAACAATTCGACGTCTACGCTCTAAAAGTCACGAATATTGATTAAATTTGATGAAACTTGTTATGCAGCATCTTTAAGACATAAACTAGTTTGGGATTGCATTTGGGCGTTGCACGCCCAAAAATGGGCGCCGCAGGGCGGCCATATTGAAAAATCAATTTTTGTCATTTATTTTTAGCACATATAAACTATATAGTTTGTGGTATTCTATTATGCATATTCTAACCATATTTATATAGACCAGTTGAGTTCAGGTTCCCTTCAACCTCTAGTTTTTTTTTGGAGATTGGTTCTTTTAAGCACTTTAACATTTGAAACTATGTCAATTTTATTTTAATCTTTTTTTTCTTTTTCTGGAAATGTTGTGGAATGCAAATAATTATTTTTCAAGGAATAAACAAGGAGGATATGAAAGTGTTGTGTATTGATATATTGTACGGATGATCATCCTCCTCGCGTGCTGTCAAGGCGCATACGGCCACTGAGGCAGTTTCATTGGCTAGGAGGCACAATCCTGGATGGGTCACCACTCTGATATAGGATACTCAACTGGTTCGCTCCCAGCAAGCTAGTTTTATAGTGTTCATTCAAATAGCACAGTGTAGTCTCGCAATGTGTTACTAGAAGGTGTTGTTGCCAAAAAAAATGCATGTATGGAAAGTTATTTTTTGTTCGCACATATCCCCAAAAACAACTATTTCTGTTCACATGTATACAAATTTGCTACTGAGAAAATCTCAAGTTTGACCTTTATTTCCTCTGCATTCCATAGTTTATCTTTGTATGCAATTTTCTTCAAGTTACATGATTTAAATTAATATTATTAATATTATTATTATTATTATTATTATTATTATTACAAGCAAATGTATAGTGCATTCAGAAAGTATTCAGACCCCTTCACTTTTTTCACATTTTGTTATGTTGCAGCCTTATGCTGAAATCGTTTAAATTCATTTTTTCCTCATCAATCTACACTCAATACCCAATAATGACAAAGAGAAAACAGGATTTTAGAAAGTTTTGCAAATTTATTAAAAAGAAAAAAACTGAAATATCACATTGACATAAGTATTCATACCCTTTGCTATGACACTTGAAATTTAGCTCAGGTGCCTCCCATTTCTCTTGATCATCTTTGAGATGTTTCCACACCTTGATTGGAGTCCACCTGTGGTAAATTCAATTGATTGGACATGATTTGGAAAGGCACACACCTGTCTATATAAGGTCTCACAGCTGACAATGGATATCAGAGCAAAAACCAAGCCATGAGGTCGAAGGAATTGCCGGCAGAGCTCAGAGACAGGATTGTGTCGAGGTACAGATCTGGGGAAGCCTACCAAAAAATTCTGCTGCATTGAAGGTTCCCAAGAGCACAGTGGCCTCCATAATTCTTAAATGGAAGAAGTTTGGAACAACCAGGACTCTTCCTAGAGCTGGCCGCCCGGCCAAGCTGAGCAATCGGGGGAGAAGGGCCTTGGTAATAGAGGTGACCAAGAACCCCGATGGTCACTCTGGCTGAGCTCCAGAGATCCTGTGTGGAGATGGGAGAAACTTCCAGAAGGACAACCATCACTGCAACACTCTACCGATCTGGGCTTATGGTAGAGTGGCTAGACACAGAGTGTGACACAAAGGATTTTGGCAGAGTGTGACACAAAGGATTTTCCTATCACACGAACCCGGGTTACACTCCCCCTAAAATAGATTTAATTATTATGTAAAATGATTAAAAATCACGGGGCAACTCGGGTTACCCAGTTGTGGTGGTGGATCATTTGTAGAATTTCAATAAAAGCCACATCACTGTTCATATCGGTAAATATTATTCCATAGTGTTTGGAAAAACTGGAAAATTGGAAAAACAATATAACCTATTTTACTCCTGGGGGTCCCAGGATTACCCACCCAAAATTTCGTTGCGATCGGTTCTGCCGTTTTTGCGGTACCTGGGAACAGACGGACAGACATTTGGTGAATTATAGTAAAGATATAAGAGAGCTGTTAGTCTGTCTGTCTGTGTGTGTCGCCATTTTTCTCAGAGATGGCTGAACGGATCTTCGTCAAACTTTCAAAGGTTCATCAGTGAGTTCCTGGGAGTGTTTTAGGCAAAAAAAAATTCTGAAATAAAAAGGTTCATTTTTTTGGAGAATTTTTTTAAAAAAAATCGCTCTATAGTGAGTGCCTAAGACTTTTTAAATTAATGACAGTTATATACAAGTACACATTCGCATAAATAAATACAAAACAATCACCAGACATTTGAACACAAATAAATCAAACAATTCCGGAAGTGTACGAATTTGGTAGTAAGGCTTCTTCTTCTTCCTGATCCGCATCACACAACTCAGAAACGTGATGATCGGCGCATTCACCAACATATACACTACTCACAATAAGTTAGGGATATTGTGGGAGTGAGTTTATTTTTTTTATAGGGGTGAGGGTTATGGTATTGAAATCAAGAATTCTGTGGTTTTTCACACTCATTAATAACCATAGAAATAGGACCAACAACTTTTTTCAACATAATACACAAAATTTACCATACCGAAGAACCTGCCAATATCCCTAACTTATTGTGAGTAGTGTATTCAACGAAAATGTGATGAACCCCCCTACCACTCCCTTCCTCACCCCTCCCTCTCCTGCCCCCCCCCCCCCACACCCCCTGTCGGGTACTCCTGCTAGTACCATATATATTAAGATGATGCAAATACAGTCGGGTCAGTCTCTTTCTTGACTGCCACTGGTAACATGTAACCCAGCGCTACCTGCCGCGTGGTCGGGTCGTCGGCGACTAAACCGACTACCCTCACTGGCTTGCCAGTGGGGAAGGTGATTGTGACACCCTTCAGGACTAAAAACATCACCTGTTAAAGGGTGGATGAGCTCCCTTTGGGAGCCAACGTCCATCCAGTAAGGAGATGGTGTCTCCTAGAAAAACACCCATCCGGTTAGACAGGTTTTTTATGTAGTAGTTTGTAGACAGTAACCGTCCAGAGAAGTCCTACCCTTGTGACTCGGGGACAATTTAAATCCTCTTTATGATGCTGACCCTACATTGAGGAATCGTAGTCGGCAGTGAGATTAAAGGAAAATTAGGGTAAGATTATAAATCATATTCAAGATTATAGGGTAAGATTATAAATCATATTTAAGGACTTCATTTCCACCGCCCCCCCCCCCTCCCCCCAATAGTTATCGCTTTATTCACATTGTCTATTCTCGACAACCGTTGTTGACCCCATCAGAGATTTTATGCACATTATTATTAACAAGTACAAAAAGTTTTAATTAAAACAAAAGCCGCGTCGATGTTACACAATGCCTAGATGCAGCTGTGCCTATAACGTCGATGTTATAGGCACAGGACATTCCTATTGATTCGATTACTTGATGTTATTTTTGTGCAAAGTGAAAATATATCTCGGCAATTTCCCGTGTGTGGCGACGAATTTTTAATATATCTCGGCATTTTCCCGTCTGTTATTTCAGGCGGTGTATGACTGACCATGCCGCGATTTAAAAAAAATATATCTCAGCAATTTCCCGTGTGTGGCGACACGTGAACGAAGCTATGCTCCTCTCTCCACATTATTGTGACGACGTATAAATTAAATATTTCATCGTGACGATTGTCATCAAATGGACGAATTTTTAATATATCTCGGCATTTTCCCGTCTGTTATTTCGGGCGGTGTATGACTGACCATGCCGCGATTTAAACAAAATATATATATCTCGGCATTTTCCCGTCTCTTATTTCGGGCGGTGTATGACTGACCATGCCGCGATGTAAAAAAAAAATATCTCAATGGACTTGAAGTTACAGGCCTTTGAGAATTCATTTCGTTCTATAAAGGGCAATTTTCATCGGATTTTCTTCCCGTTTTTTTTCAACCGAGTCTCAAACTATGTTAGCGACTGTGAAAAATGAAATGATATATCGAATTTGATTTAAAATAAAACTTTGTGAGAGAGGAAGACACCACGGGCCTACAAAACAGGCCTCAAAGCTATGCGAGTTAATAAAATGGTGGATATTTGTTTATATGAAGGCTCTCCCACAATGGGTGGAGCTATGGTTCCCAGAATGGGTGGAGCTTTGAGGTTTTGTCTTCTCTGCAAGAACAAGAACAAGAAGAACACCAACAACAACAACAACAGCAGAGGGCACTCTATGAGCAGCGTCTGCGACGCGGCTAAAAATACCACAGGAGTAATTTATATAATCGGGGTCATGATGCATTAGCATTGCACCCCATTGGATGATATGGGTTAAGAAACGAATCTGCATATCGGAATAGAACCTCGGTTCCCTATAATCGCGCCATGATTTTCTGATAACGGTTTATTCAGGTAACAACTCGGTCCAAGGCCCAGCCGCCAAGAGACCACACGCATGCTCAAAACCCCGATGCACGGGGAGGAGCAATCGCAAACAACAACAACAATAATAAGTAGAACGGCACTCGGTGGAGCGCATACCTCCACCTGGTGAACAGTTTACGTTTTGTATCCACTGACGGGCCGGATCTGAATTCGGACCTGAACCAAAATCTACTCGACTTGTTCTTGTCACCGAATCAACTCGTCCACCAAGTTTAGTTAGACAAAACTTGTCCATAACCGTGAAAAATATGTTGTATGTTGCTTTTCGTCTGATCTCTCAATGTTGAAGAATCACTTGAAAATTAAATAACTCGTATCCGAATCCATATTCAGATCTTCACCAAAATCGACTCGATTCGTCCTTGTCAAACACACAACCTCTCCATCAAGTTTCGTCCAAATACGTCTATAACTTTTTGAGATATCCAGCTACAGTCATGGCCAAAAATATTGGCAACCCTGCACTTTTTTCAAATAATTCACCATTTCCTCCAGAAAGTTGTTGTAATTTAAAAAATATTTTGGTATCCACAAATGTATTTCTTTGGTTTGCAGTGGAGCAAAACAAAAAGAGCTGAAAAAAAACTACAAAATCTTAGCTTATTCCACATAGAAATCCGAAAATGCCCCAGACAATACTGTATTTATATTGGTGTAGCGGTTACCGCTGGATGTACATAATCGCCTTGCACCGGCCAGAACACGGCCAGACGCGCCTCTCCCGGGCATGCCCGGACTCACTGTTCCCGGGCACGCCCGAACCTCCCGGGCACGCCCGGTCTCGTCTTTCCCGGGCATGCCCGCTCTCGCCTTTCCAGGGCTCGCCCAGAGCGTCCGGGCATGCCCGCTATCGCCTTTCCCGGGCTCGCCCAGAGCGTCCGGGCATGCCCGCTATCGCCTTTCCAGGGCTCGCCCAGAGCGTCCGGGCATGCCCGCTATCGCCTTTCCAGTGCTCGCCCAGAGCGCCCGGGCACGCCCAGCCTCGACTTGCCAGGCCGCAGCCAAACACGCCCGGGCAGGTCCAGACTCGCCTTTCCAAGGCTCGCCCTAGATACCCGGGCATGCCCGGTATAGCTATTGCCGGGCAAACTTCCCGACATAAATGTGTATATATATTGTTGCCCGAAAAACGGGCTTGTCAGAATACCTGAGCTGTTTTGTTTCAATAAAGCAACTCGGACGAATTCCGTCTTTGGTCGCGTCAATTCTTTCGACTCGCGTTGGAGCGCAGTTCCTTCATTGGTGACCTACCGACATGGATACGGCAGTGACGCTTAAACTGCCTACCTTCTGGGAGGCTCACGCGGCTGTTTGGTTCGCCCAGGCGGACTCCCAGTTCGCCCTGCGAGGCATCACCGCGGACGACACCCGCTTCCACCATGTTGTGGCGGCGCTCGGTTCCGCCACCGCGGCCCGCGCCTTGAGCCTCCTCCAGCACCCGCCGGCTGCTGACAAATACGACGCGCTGAAGACGCTCCTCCTCGGCGCTTTCGCCCTCTCACCAGCAGCATGCGCACGGCGCCTGCTTGACCTGCCCGAGCTCGGCGACACGCGCCCGTCCGAGCGCATGGACTATATGCTCTCGTTGCTCGGCGAGCACTCTCCGGCATTCCTGTTCCGGGAGCTGTTCCTCCGTCAGCTGCCTAACCCGGTACGCCTCGCCCTGGCTGGCACGTTGATCACGGATTCCCGCGCCCTCGCCAGGGAAGCCGATAAGATCTCCTCGGCGGGCCAGCACATCGGCGCGGTTACCTGGAGCCCGCCGCCGTCCGAGGCGACGCCCACGACGCCCGAGCGCCCTGCGCGGTTGGAGGCCGAACTGCCGGTGCAACTGGCGGCCGCCACGCCGCACCGCCCGCTTCCGACACGACGGCCGGGGCCTCCACCTGACCGGGCGTGGTGTTATTACCATGCCAGGTTCGGACACAAGGCTCGGACGTGCCGGCCCCCGTGCACTTTCGGCAGGTCGGGAAACGGCCGGGCCGGCGTTCATTCCCAGCCATGAGCGCCGGCCACTCGGGCAACTTGCTGTTTATTCGGGACAAAGCGTCTGGACGGCGTTTCCTGTGCGACACTGGCGCCCAACTGAGCGTCATACCTGCCTCCGAGCAGGACAGGCTGGACGCAGTTTGCGGCCCCTCTTTGGTCGCTGCTAATGGCTCGGCCATACGCACTTTCGGCCCACGCGTCGTCACCCTCTGCTTCGGCAGCCAGCGCTTTCAATGGACTTTTGTTACCGCCAGCGTCCCCGTGGCTTTGCTGGGCGCCGACTTCCTCTGCGCGCACGGGCTGCTGGTCGACGTCAAACGACGTCGCCTTGTCCACGCCGAGACCTTCAGCTCCCTGGCGTGCACAATGAGCAGCTCCGCGCCGACCGAACTGGCGTGCGCCCTCCCGGCAACGAACGAGTTCGCTCGCCTGCTCGTGGAATTCCCGGCCCTCACGCGGCCGACGTTTTCGGCCGTCGCGGTGCGGCACGGGATCGAGCACCACATACCCACTACGGGCCCGCCGGTCTACGCCAGGGCCCGCCGCCTCGACCCAGCCAAGCTCGCCGTGGCAAAGGCCGAATTCGACGCGTTGGAGCACCTCGGCATCGTGCGGCGCTCCGATAGCGCGTGGGCCTCGCCACTGCACATCGTGCCAAAGCCGGGGGGTGGATGGCGCCCGTGTGGCGACTACCGCCGTCTCAATGACGCTACCACCCCCGACAGGTACCCGATCCCGCATATTCAGGACTTTTCCGCCCGTTTGGCGGGACGGGTCATCTTTTCGAAAATTGACCTGATACGGGGCTACCACCAGGTACCTGTCCGGGCGGCCGACGTCCCGAAGATGGCCGTCATCACGCCGTTCGGCCTGTTCGAATTTTTGCGGATGCCGTTTGGCCTCATGAACGCGGCCCAGGCGTTCCAGCGCTTGATGGACGGCGTGCTGCGTGACCTGCCGTTTCTTTTCGTCTATCTGGACGACATCCTCGTCGCCAGCACGTCCCGCGCCGAGCACCTCCTCCACCTCCGAACACTGTTCGGTCGCCTCAGCGAGCACGGCTTAATTGTCAACCCGGTCAAATGCCACTTCGGCGCGACGACCGTTGACTTTTTGGGCCACCGCATCACCAAGACCGGGGCCGTGCCGCTGCCGACCAAGGTCGAGGCCATCACCACGTTCCCGCGTCCCCGTTCCATCAAGGCCCTCCAAGAGTTCCTCGGCATGGTGAATTTTTATCACCGATTCGTGCCCCGCGCTGCTCAGCTCATGCGGCCCCTTTACGAGGCCCTCCGGGGCAAGCCGGCCAAGCATGACATTGTTTGGTCCGCGGCCATGGACGCGGCCTTCGCCAGTGCCAAACGGGCCCCCGCCGACGCAACGCTGCTGGCTCACCCGGTGCTCAACGCGCCCATCGCCCTCACTACGGACGCCTCCAACTACGCGGTGGGCGCCGTCCATGAGCAATGGGTGGATGGGGTTTGGCAGCCACTCGCTTTTTTCAGCCGGCAACTCCGGCCGAACGAGTTAAACTACAGCACGTTCAACCGCGAGCTGCTCGGGCTATTCCTGGCCGTTCGCCATTTCCGACACCTCCTGGAGGGCCGCCCGTTCACGGCTTTCGTCGACCACAAGCCGTTGGTCTATGCAATGGCTAAGGTCACGGAGCCGTGGTCGGCCCGCCAGCAGCGCCACCTCTCCGCCGTGTCGGAGTTCACCACGGACATCCAGCACGTCACCGGCAAAGACAACGCCGTGGCCGACTGCCTTTCGCGGGCCAGCGCGAACGCGGTCCACCTCGGCGTGGACTTCACGCTCATGGCGGCCGACCAGACCACCGACGCCTCGGTGCAGGCACTCCGCGTGGCGGACACGGGCCTCCGCCTGGCCGACATCCCCTTCGCGGGCACCGTCCTGCTTTGCGACGTCTCCCAGGGCCAGCCTCGCCCCATCGTGCCCGTTTCCTGGCAGCGCCGCATCTTCGCCTCCATCCACGGCCTTTCTCACCCGGGCCGGAAAGCTTCTCAGAAGCTGGTGTCGGCGCGTTTCGTCTGGCACGGCCTTCGACGAAACATCCGCGACTGGGCCAACGCCTGCACGGCCTGCCAGCGAGCCAAGGTCCACCGCCACACCCAGGCCCCGCTGGCACCTTTCGCCGTGGCTGAACGGCGTTTCGACCACGTCCACGTGGACCTGGTGGGTCCCCTGCCCCCCTCGCGGGGGTTCACCCACCTGCTCACCATGGTGGACAGGACCACCAGGTGGCCGGAGGCCGTGCCCCTCACCTCCACCACCACCGCCGACGTGGCGCAGGCGTTCATCGCCACCTGGGTCGCGCGCTTCGGCGCACCAGCGGACATCTCGTCCGACCGCGGCCCACAGTTCACGTCTGAGCTTTGGGGCGCGGTCGCCCGTTCGTTGGGGGTCACGCTGCACCGCACCACGGCCTACCACCCCCAAGCCAATGGGTTGTGCGAGCGGTTTCACCGCTCCATGAAGGTCGCACTCATGGCCGGCCTTCAGGACGACGGTTGGGCCGACCGGCTGCCGTGGGTCCTTTTGGGCCTTCGCACGGCCCCCAAGGAAGACCTCCAGGCGTCCGCCGCCGAGCTCGTCTACGGCCAGCCACTCCGCGTCCCGGGCGAATTCGTGCCTGACGCTACCAGTCCCTGGTCCGCCGCTCGCCAGCGCTCGGACGTCCAGGAGGCCGCCCGACGATTTGCCCCCGTGCCGACGTCCCGCCACGGTGGCCCCCGAGTCTACGTCCCCCCGGCGCTTCGCACAGCGGAGTACGTCTTTGTGCGTCATGACGCGCACCGGGGGCCACTCCGGCCGCCGTACGACGGGCCCTTCCGGGTCCTGCGACGGGGCGACAAGTCTTTCATCGTCGACTTCGGCGGCCGGCCGGACCGGATTTCTGTGGACCGCCTCAAACCGGCGCACATGGACGTCGACCGACCACCACGGTTGGCCCTTCCTCCGCGGCGAGGCCGCCCCACGTCCACAGTTCCCCCCGCTCGACCACCCACCACCACGTCAGACCCCTCCCCACGACCCTCCAGGGGTCGCTTTGGCCGGGTCATCCGGACCCCCCTTAAATTGACCCTGCCGGTGCAGGTCGATTCTGGAGGGGCGTGTGTAGCGGTTACCGCTGGATGTACATAATCGCCTTGCACCGGCCAGAACACGGCCAGACGCGCCTCTCCCGGGCATGCCCGGACTCGCTGTTCCCGGGCACGCCCGAACCTCCCGGGCACGCCCGGTCTCGTCTTTCCCGGGCATGCCCGCTCTCGCCTTTCCAGGGCTCGCCCAGAGCGTCCGGGCATGCCCGCTATCGCCTTTCCAGGGCTCGCCCAGAGCGTCCGGGCATGCCCGCTATCGCCTTTCCAGGGCTCGCCCAGAGCGTCCGGGCATGCCCGCTATCGCCTTTCCAGTGCTCGCCCAGAGCGCCCGGACACGCCCAGCCTCGACTTGCCAGGCCGCAGCCAAACACACCCGGGCAGGTCCAGACTCGCCTTTCCAAGTCTCGCCCTTGATACCCGGGCATGCCCGGTATAGCTTTTGCCGGGCAAACTTCCCGACATAAATGTGTATATATATTGTTGCCCGAAAAACGGGCTTGTCAGAATACCTGAGCTGTTTTGTTTCAATAAAGCAACTCGGACGAATTCCGTCTTTGGTCGCGTCAATTCTTTCGACTCGCGTTGGAGCGCAGTTCCTTCATTGGTACCTTTGAGAAGTTGTTAAAAATAATTACATTTCAAGCAGTTGATTCTCCTTTACTTTGGAATTGAACTAACCTGTGGTGAGTTGCAGGTGCCTGCAATATAAAAATCACTCATTCAACCAGTTTGAATAGAGAAAAGGAGTTATTCTGCTGTTTTGTGTCATGTGTGTACCACAATGAGCATGGCGAAAAGAAAGAAAACCAAAGAATTGACTGAGGAGGTCAGACACAAGATTGTAGCCAAGCATGGACAATCTCAAGGCTACAAATCCATCTGCGGGGACCTTGATGTTAGTGTCCACCGTACGCAATGTTATCAGGAAGTTTAAGGCCCATGGCACTGTAGATAACCTCCCTGGACGTGGCCGCAAGAAAAAAATTGATCAAAGATTGCAGCGAAGGATTGTTCGAATGGTGGAAAAAGCACCTCGATCAACTGCCAAACAGATTCAAGCTGAACTTCAGACACAAGGTACGACAGTTTCAACTCGCACCATCCGTCGCCAACTCAATGAAAGGGGGTTCGATGGTAGGAGACCCAGGAGGACCCCACTGCCAAAAAAGCCCGACTGGAGTTTTCCAAAACACACCTGAACAAGCCAAAATCCTTCTGGGAGAATGTCCTGTGGACAGATGAGACCAAATTGGAGCTTTTTTGAAAAGCACATCATCTCTATCTTTACAGAAAACAAAATGAAGCCTTCAAAGAAAGGAACACCTTCCCTACAGTCAAACATGGAGGAGGTTCAGTGATGTTTTGGGGTTGCTGTGCTACCTCTGGCACAGATATCAAAGCATTTTGGAGTGCAATTTTCAACCCAGTGTCAGAAAGCTGGGTCTCTGTCGAAGGTCATGGGTCTTGCAGCAGGCCAATGACCCCAAACACATTTCAAAAAGCACCCAGGAATGGTTCAAGACAAAGCACTGGATTGTTCTGAAGTGGCCAGCAATGAGTCCAGATCTAAATCCCATTGAACACCTGTCGGGGAGATCTGAAAACAGCAGTTGAAAGAAGGCACCCTTCAAATCTGGGAGAACTGGAGCAGTTTGCACAAGAAGAGTGGGACAAACTGCCAGTAAAGAGGTGTACGAAGCTCATTCATGGCTAAAGGAAGCGCTTGACTGCAGTTATTTTGTCCATAGGCTGTGCTACCAAATATTAAGTCTAGGGTGTCAATAATTTTGTCAATGCCATTTCTTGTTATTTTCTGATTTAAAAGGATATATTAAGTTCTGAATCAAAAACAAATGTTCTGTAATATTAACAGTGAAAGAAAGAATTGTGGAGACCATAATATACTTTTGTCAATTTCAACTTTTTTTTCGAGAAAATTATGAGTTCTTTGAAAAAAGTGCAAGGGTGCAAATATTTTTGGGCACGAATATTTGTCGGTTTTAGCCATATCTCCCAATGGTGAAGAATCGCTTAAAAGATTCTACTAGCTGGATCCGGATCTTCACCAACATGTAACCAATTCTTCCTTGTCACACATACAACCATTCCACCAAGTTTCGTCCAATCCGTCCACAACTTTTTTAGATATCCTGATATGTATCGTTTTTGGCCCTATCTTCCAATGGTGAAGAATCACTTAAAAAATTATAGTAGCCGAATCCGGATCTTCACCAAAATCTAATCATTTTGTCCTTGTCACATACGCTACCTCTCTGCCAGATTTCATCCGAAGCCGTCCACAACTTTTTGAGATATCTTGTTCACAGACAGACAAACAAACAGATGAAAAATCGGTCAGAGACCGAGGACTTGCCGGAATATACTTTTTTATTGGCCATTTTGGACAAATATGGCGGCCAAACCACGTGATAGATGACGTCATCATTATTTGTTTTCTAAACTAATTTATTCCGAGATTATGCTCAAGAAATTTCATCTTGATCGGATGAAGTTTTGTACTTGTCGAATTATGACGTCATAATGGAGGCACCTATGACATCATTATTAACATATTTTATTCCCCATGGAGAGGTCTTTACAATGAGCCATGTCTCAATTTTTTCTATTCAGCACTTTTGGAGATATAGAGGTGCAAAGTTTTTCCGTTTTTCCAAGATGGCGGCCGAATCATGTGACCGATGACGTCATTATTCTTTTTTTCTCCACCAGTTTATGCCGACATGACGCTCAAGAAATTCCATCTTGATTGGATTAAGTTTTGTACCTGTTGAATTATGATGTCATAATGGAGGAACCTATGACATCATTAATATATGCTATTCCACATGGAGAGTTCTTTACAATGAGCCATGTCTCAATTTTTTTCTATTCAGCACTTTCAGAGATATAGAGGTGCAAAGTTTTTCGGTTTCTCCAAGATGGCGGCCGAACCACGTGACCGATGACGTCTTCAATTGGCACAGCATGTTTGACACTTCAATACCGATGACACAGCATGCTTTCCTTTCCTTATCATTAACATGGCATTTTAAAACATTTAAAAAAAAATTATCCAGTCAATATAAAATTCATAGAAACCTTCAAAATGGACTGAAACAAAAAAAACTTTGAAAATTGGTTCAATCTGGACAAAGATGTTCACATTTACGCTACCTCATATCCCCTAAATTGTAGCGGCCCGCAGTGACGGACCCTTGGTATTTATAGTGGCCTGTATAATTTAATACCACAATTTGGAACCACATACTACCTGGAGGTGTTCAAATGGTCCATTACATCATCCTGTCAAGTCAAACCTTTTCTGTAGGGAGTGTTGAACAACTTTCCTTATTTGGCCTCGTATGAGAAACAGCTCCTGGACTATGGGGACAGGAATACTGAACTGTAAAGGGTAGGACTTGTAATACCCTCTCCCACCTGGAGGTGGCGCTATACGATACACATTTACATAGAGAATATGTGTCGGCACCCCTCCACCCCAAGACCAGGGGCAATGATAAGAATACCACAATACACTAATTGGGGTCATGCTGATCCTATTTAGCAAGTCTGGATGTAATTGACCCAGACCTGTAGGAGTAGCATGACAAACACACACAAACACATGCACACACACACATACGTAAAAAAAATTAAAAGACTATAAAACACCTTTTGACGGTGTCCCACATTCATGGATGATAAAGTGCATGAAAATGTACAAGATAAAGCCCCAAATAATCAAGTTGATTGAGAAAGCCATGGTTCTCTTGAATACCACATTAATCCTGCAGCTTTCAGAAGGAAAGATTAAAATACCAGAAGTAAAGATATGACGCGGGATCCTCGAAGGAGACAGCCTCCCCCCCTCCCCCCTCGCCTCCTGTTTGGCCTGGCCCTGGACCCACTAAGTAACCATGAATGAGCAAGGACATGGATACACCCTAACATCCAATGAAAGAATGTCCAAAGAAACAAGAAAGGTGACGCATCTACTGTACATGGATGATTTTAAACCCTTTGTACTGAACGGCGAAAAATTGACCGATCAACTGAAATTAGTGAAACGGTTCTCCAAAGACATTCAAATGGAAGTGTCAAGTGCACATTCATGCAAGGTAGACTAACAAAAACGGGCAAAATAATAATTGACCTAGATACAACAATACAGGAGCTAGATAACGAAGCATCTTCCAAATACCTTGGAGTAGAATAGGGGCACCAAATATGTCATAACAATGTGCAAAACAATTACCAAAGAATACCTGTGTAGAACGAGGCTGATCCTGAAAACATCTCACACCAAGAAACAAAATCAAAGCCATAAACCATCTAGCAGTGCAAGTGTTCCAGTTCAGCTGTGGAATAGTAAACTGGCCACAAGCGGATATCAAAAAACTAGACATCAAAACAAGGAAACTCCTCACTATCCACAAAATGTGATACAAAAAT
>NC_136261.1:222706408-222813908 GCF_964187855.1 Myxine glutinosa
ACTTTGTCAACGGACAGAGATTTATTCTTTGGTCCCCTCTTTGGCTAAACACGTAAGCAGAGCCGCCAATCCAGATTTCGGGCTTATTTACCCTCATCAGGACGGGTGTGTGTGTGTGTGTGTGTGTGTGTGTGTGTGTGTGTGTGTGGTGTGTGGTGTGTGGTGTGTGGTGTGTGGTGTGTGTGTATATATATATATATATATATATGTGTATGTATATTGCTACGGTTTTGAGATTTGCACATATTGATCATTAAAGGTTAAAGGGTTAGTTAGTTAGTCCCCATAGTTAGTCCATACCCCATAGTTAGTCCACCCCATAGTTAGTCCACGAGCAACACGTAGGCCACCTGTAGTATTAGTTATGTCATAGTATGTGTAAGTATAGGCCATTTCCCCTAGTAATATCTGCGTTGTGTAAAGGTCCCATTCAGGTCCCATTCCCATTCATTTTTTCATTTTTGAAAAAAATCCCATTCATTTTTGCGTCCACCCTCCAAGTTCCACCTCCATGGGCATAATTGATCCCACGCCCCATTTGGCTGCCCGCAGCATTTGTTGCGCTTTGGCTGCCCGCAGCATTTGTTACACTTTGGCTGCCAGCAGCATTCGCTGCCCTTTGCTCGCTCACTAGTCGAGTAACACGAGGTAGGCCTGAGAAGGAGGAGCGTGGGGTCAGGGTGGGGCGGCATCAAGGCAGCGCGTCAGAGGCGATGACGGTAAGGGCCACCAGCCAACTAGGGCTCTAACGGCATGGCGTGACAGGGCGTGGTAAGTCGCGTCTGGTAAGTGCTAGAAGGTTTGCGGGGCATGCCTATAAAAGTCTTTCCACAAAGCCCTTGCACAGGACTCGTTGAGAAAGAAACTTTTCCACCTTGTCAGGAGGAAAGGACATAGAGTCCAGGAGCAGCTGGGTATGACTGGGTACGGTGGGTACAGAGAGGGATGGGTTTGGGAGACAAGATTTAGAGGCAAACAGAGTTGAGGCATTCAGCTTTTTCACGTGCGGAGTCAGCCGTGTGGCCGTTTGAGGTGAGGGAAGGGATGGAGGGGGAACAAACACCAGAAACAGTTTTGACCAGACACCACCAGGATTTGGAAGAGGGAGACAGATAAGAGAGTTCGGTCTTGAGAACGGAGAGATATTGTTTCCTGGCTCTCCTGAGGGTGGACACACACTTGTTTCGGGCTTTGTGAAAGGAAATGAGATTTCCTTCTGTTGGATTTGCTTTCCAGGAGACGAAGGCAAGTTGTTTCTGGGCAACAGCCTCACCACAAGATTCCGTGTACCATGGACGGGAGGAAGGGTATGACAACTGAAGACGAGATGGGATAAATCTGTGCATGAGAGAGAGCAATTTACTTTGGAAGAATTCCCAGGATGAGTTGATGTCAGAGGTGGTAGAGATGGGAGACCAGTCCAGATGATTGATGGTTTGTTTGAAGACCGTGCCGGTTGGCCTGAGTGAAATGCCAGACTCGTCGACGCTGAGCAGGCTCCCTGAGAATGGTCAGAGAGATGTCCACTTTAACAAGCACATGATCAGATGAGCCGATTGGAGCAGAAGAAGAGCAGCAGACATTTTCAGGGAAGTTAGTCATAACCAAGTCCAGAAGAGAAGATGCTCCGTTGACTGAGATCCGGGTCGGGAAATTGACAGATTGTGTCAGTCCCAGTGAGTCGCAGAAGTCCTTTGCTGAGGAGCCATGGCTGGTGAGAGAGGTACCCACACCCAGCCAACTGGCATGGTGACAATTGAAATCACTACATATGAGGAAGAGAGAGTTGGGATGAGTAGATAGAAGTTGGTCCATATTATCAGACAGCGAGATGTAGATGGAGTCATCCCTGTTTGGTGGACAGTACAACACACATATGAACAAGAGGAGGGAGCGAAGGGGAAGCCGTAGCCAGAGGTATTCCTGGGGGTGAGGTGGAGAGAGTGCAGTGCAGGGCGAGTGAGGAAGAGAGTTTTTGATAAAGATAGCAACCCCACCTCCAGGACGAGGCTCAGGTCTATCATACCGGAGGAGGGAGTAACCCGGGAGAGATACTAAGGAATCAGAGACATCATGAAGGAGGAAAGTTTCTGTAAAGCAGATCACATCTGGTTTGTCAAAAGCAACCTGTATGGAGAGATCAGTTAAGTTTGAACGAAGGCCCCGGATGTTTGAGGTCCATACCGTTAATGAAGAGGAAGGGGGAGCATCGGATACAGAACATGGGGAGGAGGGGTAGGGTAAGATGTGGAAGAGGTGGAAGAGGTAGGGAGAGCTGTTGAAGGTGTGTCAGATTTCAGAATAGCTCGGAGAAAGGGAAGGATGGGGCGGACAAAATGTTTGATGGTGATTGGGTGATGCACAATGAGGTGTTATTTGAGGAGGGGGAAGAGCGAGGCAGAAGGTTGGGGGAGGTGGAAGGGGGAAGAAGTGGGGAGGACGCTTTGAGGAGGGTGAGTAAGAGGGGGGAAATTGAGAAGAAATGAGGGTGGGGAGATTTGAAGGGGAGGGGCGAGGAGGGAGTTTAGGAGGGAAGGGACAAGGGGAGGGATTTGAAAGGGATGGGTGATGGGGAGGATTTGGAGGGGAGGGGTGTGGGGGGAGTTTAGGAGGGAAGGGGCAAGGGGGGAGATTTGGAAGGGATGGGTGATGGGGAGGATTTGGAGGGGAGGGGCAAGGGGGACGATTTGAAAGGGATGGGTGATGGGGAAGATTTGGAGGGGAGGGGTGATGGGGAAGATTTGGAGGGGAGGGGTTATGGGGAAGACTTGGAGGGGAGGGGTGAGATTGGATTATAGAAAGTGGACGATTAATGGGAAACGAACATTTATTGCAAAATGAGTTTCTTGTGACCTTCGAGTCAAAAATACGCTTAAGGATTCCCGCGATGAAGCCAACTCCAAGGGCCTCTCACTCACTCACCGCAGGAAGGTTGGTGGTCTTTCTGTCTTCTACCGACTCCTCTCTGGCCTTGCCCCCCCAGCTCTCTCTGGGCTCTGTCCTGCAAATATTCCTACAGGTCGCACAAGATCTGCCTGCAACCCTCTTATGGTTAAACTGCCAAAATCAAGACTCTCTGCTCACCTTCACTCCTTCATTCCTCTTTTCTCCCGCCTCTGGAACAAACTCCCTCACTCTCTTCAATCCCACTCCACCCTCCAAGTCTTTAAAACAGCTGTTCACCACCATCTCTTATCTTCCCCCATCCGACACTGTTGTTATAACACCCACTGTACTGTCTTTCCCTCGCGGTCCCTCTGTGCTGTCTTTCCCTCGCGGTCCCTCTGTGCTGTCTTTCCCTCGTGGTCCCTCTGTGCTGTCTTTCCCTCGTGGTCCCTCTGTGCTGTCTTTCCCTCGTGGTCCCTCTGTGCTGTCTTTCCCTCATGGTCTCACTGTGCTGTCTTTCCCTCGCGGTCCCTCTGTGCTGTCTTTCCCTCATGGTCCCTCTGTGCTGTCTTTTCCTCGCGGTCCCTCTGTGCTGTCTTTCCCTCGTGGGCCCCCTGTGCTGTCTTTCCCTCGTGGTCCCCGTGTGCTGTCTTTCCCTCGCGGTCCCTCTGTGCTGTCTTTCCCTCGCGGTCCCTCTGTGCTGTCTTTACCTCGCGGTCCCTCTGTGCTGTCTTTCCCTCGCGGTCCCTCTGTGCTGTCTTTCCCTCGTGGTCCCTCTGTGCTGTCTTTCCCTCGTGGTCCCACTGTGCTGTCTCTCCCTCGCGGTCCCTCTGTGCTGTCTTTCCCTCGTCGTCCCTCTGTGCTGTCTTTCCCTCACGGTCCCTCTGTGCTGTCTTTCCCTCGCGGTCCCTCTGTGCTGTCTTTCCCTCGCGGTCCCTCTGTGCTGTCTTTCCCTCGCGGTCCCTCTGTGCTGTCTTTCCCTCGCGGTCCCTCTGTGCTGTCTTTCCCTCGTGGTCCCTCTGTGCTGTCTTTCCCTCGTGGGGACTCTGTGCTGTCTTTCCCTCGTGGGGACTCTGTGCTGTCTTTCCCTCGTGGGGACTCTGTGCTGTCTTTCCCTCGTGGGGACTCTGTGCTGTCTTTCCCTCGTGGGGACTCTGTGCTGTCTTTCCCTCGTGGGGACTCTGTGCTGTCTTTCCCTCGTGGGGACTCTGTGCTGTCTTTCCCTCGCGGTCCCTCTGTGCTGTCTTTCCCTCACGGTCCCTCTGTGCTGTCTTTCCCTCGCGGTCCCACTGTGCTGTCTTTCCCTCGCGGTCCCTCTGTGCTGTCTTTCCCTCGCGGTCCCTCTGTGCTGTCTTTCCTTCGCGGTCCCTCTGTGCTGTCTTTCCCTCGCGGTCCCTCTGTGCTGTCTTTCCCTCGCGGTCCCTCTGTGCTGTCTTTCCCTCGCGGTCCCCCTGTGCTGTCTTTCCCTCGCGGTCCCCGTGTGCTGTCTTTCCCTTGCGGTCCCTCTGTGCTGTCTTTCCCTCGTGGTCCCACTGTGCTGTCTTTCCCTCGTGGTCCTTCTGTGCTGTCTTTCCCTCGTGGTCCCTCTGTGCTGTCTTTCCCTCGCGGTCCCTCTGTGCTGTCTTTCCCTCATGGTCCTACTGTGCTGTCTTTCCCTCGCGGTCCCTCTGTGCTGTCTTTCCCTTGCGGTCCCTCTGTGCTGTCTTTCCCTCGCGGTCCCTCTGTGCTGTCTTTCCCTCGCGGTCCCTCTGTGCTGTCTTTCCCTCGCGGTCCCTCTGTGCTGTCTTTCCCTCGCGGTCCCTCTGTGCTGTCTTTCCCTCGCTGTCCCTCTGTGCTGTCTTTCCCTCGCGGTCCCTCTGTGCTGTCTTTCCCTCGCGGTCCCTCTGTGCTGTCTTTCCCTCGCGGTCCCTCTGTGCTGTCTTTCCCTCGCGGTCCCTCTGTGCTGTCTTTCCCTCGAGGTCCCTCTGTGCTGTCTTTCCCTCGTGGTCCCTCTGTGCTGTCTTTCCCTCGCGGTCCCTCTGTGCTGTCTTTCCCTCATGGTCCTACTGTGCTGTCTTTCCCTCGCGGTCCCTCTGTGCTGTCTTTCCCTCGTGGTCCCACTGTGCTGTCTTTCCCTCGCGGTCCCTCTGTGCTGTCTTTCCCTCGTGGTCCCACTGTTCTGTCTTTCCCTCGCGGTCCCTCTGTGCTGTCTTTCCCTCGTGGTCCCTCTGTGCTGTCTTTCCCTCGCGGTCCCTCTGTGCTGTCTTTCCCTCGTGGTCTCACTGTGCTGTCTTTCCCTCGCGGTCCTTCTGTGCTGTCTTTCCCTCGCGGTCCCTCTGTGCTGTCTTTCCCTCGCGGTCCCACTGTGCTGTCTTTCCCTCGCGGTCCTTCTGTGCTGTCTTTCCCTCGCGGTCCCTCTGTGTTGTCTTTCCCTCGCGGTCCCTCTGTGCTGTCTTTCCCTCGCGGTCCCTCTGTGCTGTCTTTCCCTCGCGGTCCCTCTGTGCTGTCTTTCCCTCACGGTCCCTCTGTGCTGTCTTTCCCTCGCGGTCCCACTGTGCTGTCTTTCCCTCGCGGTCCCTCTGTGCTGTCTTTCCCTCGTGGTCCCTCTGTGCTGTCTTTCCCTCACGGTCCCTCTGTGCTGTCTTTCCCTCGTGGTCCCTCTGTGCTGTCTTTCCCTTGCGGTCCCTCTGTGCTGTCTTTCCCTCACGGTCCCTCTGTGCTGTCTTTCCCTCGCGGTCCCTCTGTGCTGTCTTTCCCTTGCGGTCCCTCTGTGCTGTCTTTCCCTTGCGGTCCCTCTGTGCTGTCTTTCCCTTGCGGTCCCTCTGTGCTGTCTTTCCCTCGCGGTCCCTCTGTGCTGTCTTTCCCTTGCGGTCCCTCTGTGCTGTCTTTCCCTCGTGGTCCCTCTGTGCTGTCTTTCCCTTGCGGTCCCTCTGTGCTGTCTTTCCCTTGCGGTCCCTCTGTGCTGTCTTTCCCTCGTGGTCCCACTGTGCTGTCTTTCCCTCGCGGTCCCTCTGTGCTGTCTTTCCCTCGCGGTCCCTCTGTGCTGTCTTTCCCTCGCGGTCCCTCTGTGCTGTCTTTCCCTCGCGGTCCCTCTGTGCTGTCTTTCCCTCGCGGTCCCTCTGTGCTGTCTTTCCCTCGCGGTCCCTCTGTGCTGTCTTTCCCTCACGGTCCCTCTGTGCTGTCTTTCCCTCGCGGTCCCTCTGTGCTGTTTTTCCCTCGCGGTCCCTCTGTGCTGTCTTTCCCTCGCGGTCCCACTGTGCTGTCTTTCCCTCGCGGTCCCTCTGTGCTGTCTTTCCCTCGTGGTCCCTCTGTGCTGTCTTTCCCTCGTGGTCCCTCTGTGCTGTCTTTCCCTCACGGTCCCTCTGTGCTGTCTTTCCCTCGCGGTCCCTCTGTGCTGTCTTTCCCTTGTGGTCCTACTGTGCTGTCTTTCCCTCGCGGTCCCTCTGTGCTGTCTTTCCCTCGTGGTCCCTCTGTGCTGCCTTTCCCTCGCGGTCCCTCTGTGCTGTCTTTCCCTCGTGGTCCCACTGTGCTGTCTTTCCCTCGCGGTCCCTCTGTGCTGTCTTTCCCTCGTGGTCCCTCTGTGCTGTCTTTCCCTCGCGGTCCCTCTGTGCTGTCTTTCCCTTGCGGTCCCTCTGGGCTGTCTTTCCCTCGCGGTCCCTCTGGGCTGTCTTTCCCTCGCGGTCCCTCTGCGCTGTCTTTCCCTCGCGGTCCCTCTGTGCTGTCTTTCCCTCGCGGTCCCTCTGTGCTGTCTTTCCCTTGTGGTCCTACTGTGCTGTCTTTCCCTCGCGGTCCCTCTGTGCTGTCTTTCCCTCGTGGTCCCTCTGTGCTGTCTTTCCCTCGCGGTCCCTCTGTGCTGTCTTTCCCTCGTGGTCCCTCTGTGCTGTCTTTCCCTTGTGGTCCTACTGTGCTGTCTTTCCCTCGCGGTCCCTCTGTGCTGTCTTTCCCTCGTGGTCCCTCTGTGCTGTCTTTCCCTCGCGGTCCCTCTGTGCTGTCTTTCCCTCGCGGTCCCTCTGGGCTGTCTTTCCCTCGCGGTCCCTCTGCGCTGTCTTTCCCTCGCGGTCCCTCTGCGCTGTCTTTCCCTCGCGGTCCCTCTGCGCTGTCTTTCCCTCGCGGTCCCTCTGCGCTGTCTTTCCCTCGCGGTCCCTCTGCGCTGTCTTTCCCTCGCGGTCCCTCTGCGCTGTCTTTCCCTCGCGGTCCCTCTGCGCTGTCTTTCCCTCGCGGTCCCTCTGCGCTGTCTTTCCCTCGCGGTCCCTCTGCGCTGTCTTTCCCTCGCGGTCCCTCTGCGCTGTCTTTCCGTCGCGGTCCCTCTGCGCTGTCTTTCCGTCGCGGTCCCTCTGCGCTGTCTTTCCCTCGCGGTCCCTCTGCGCTGTCTTTCCCTCGCGGTCCCTCTGCGCTGTCTTTCCCTCGCGGTCCCTCTGCGCTGTCTTTCCCTCGCGGTCCCTCTGCCCTGTCTTTCCCTCGCGGTCCCTCTGCGCTGTCTTTCCCTCGCGGTCCCTCTGTGCTGTCTTTCCCTCGCGGTCCCTCTGTGCTGTCTTTCCCTCGCGGTCCCACTGTGCTGTCTTTCCCTCGCGGTCCCACTGTGCTGTCTTTCCCTCGCGGTCCCACTGTGCTGTCTTTCCCTCGCGGTCCCTCTGTGCTGTCTTTCCCTCGCGGTCCCTCTGTGCTGTCTTTCCCTCGCGGTCCCTCTGTGCTGTCTTTCCCTCGCGGTCCCTCTGTGCTGTCTTTCCCTCGGGGTCCCCCTGTGCTGTCTTTCCCTCGGGGTCCCCCTGTGCTGTCTTTCCCTCGCGGTCCCCCTGTGCTGTCTTTCCCTCGCGGTCCCTCTGTGCTGTCTTTCCCTCGTGGTCCCTCTGTGCTGTCTTTCCCTCGCGGTCCCACTGTGCTGTCTTTCCCTCGCGGTCCCACTGTGCTGTCTTTCCCTCGCGGTCCCACTGTGCTGTCTTTCCCTCGCGGTCCCTCTGTGCTGTCTTTCCCTCGCGGTCCCTCTGTGCTGTCTTTCCCTCGCGGTCCCTCTGTGCTGTCTTTCCCTCGCGGTCCCTCTGTGCTGTCTTTCCCTCGGGGTCCCCCTGTGCTGTCTTTCCCTCGCGGTCCCCCTGTGCTGTCTTTCCCTCGCGGTCCCTCTGTGCTGTCTTTCCCTCGCGGTCCCTCTGTGCTGTCTTTCCCTCGCGGTCCCTCTGTGCTGTCTTTCCCTCGTGGTCCCTCTGTGCTGTCTTTCCCTCGTGGTCCCTCTGTGCTGTCTTTCCCTCACGGTCTTTCTGTGCTGTCTTTTCCTCGCGGTCCCTCTGTGCTGTCTTTCCCTCGCGGTCCCCCTGTGCTGTCTTTCCCTCGCGGTCCCTCTGTGCTGTCTTTCCCTCGCGGTCCCTCTGTGCTGTCTTTCCCTCGCGGTCCCTCTGTGCTGTCTTTCCCTCGTGGTCCCTCTGTGCTGTCTTTCCCTCGTGGTCCCTCTGTGCTGTCTTTCCCTCACGGTCTTTCTGTGCTGTCTTTTCCTCGCGGTCCCTCTGTGCTGTCTTTCCCTCGCGGTCCCTCTGTGCTGTCTTTCCCTCGTGGTCCCTCTGTGCTGTCTTTCCCTCGCGGTTCCTCTGTGCTGTCTTTCCCTCGCGGTTCCTCTGTGCTGTCTTTCCCTCGCGGTTCCTCTGTGCTGTCTTTCCCTCGCGGTTCCTCTGTGCTGTCTTTCCCTCGCGGTCCCTCTGTGCTGTCTTTCCCTCGCGGTCCCTCTGTGCTGTCCTTCCCTCGTGGTCCCTCTGTGCTGTCTTTCCCTCGCGGTCCCTCTGTGCTGTCTTACCCTCGTGGTCCCTCTGTGCTGTCTTTCCCTCACGGTCCCTCTGTGCTGTCTTTCCCTCGCGGTCCCTCTGTGCTGTCTTTCCCTCGCGGTCCCTCTGTGCTGTCTTTCCCTCGCGGTCCCTCTGTGCTGTCTTTCCCTCGGGGTCCCCCTGTGCTGTCTTTCCCTCGCGGTCCCCCTGTGCTGTCTTTCCCTCGCGGTCCCCCTGTGCTGTCTTTCCCTCGCGGTCCCTCTGTGCTGTGTTTCCCTCGCGGTCCCCCTGTGCTGTGTTTCCCTCGCGGTCCCCCTGTGCTGTGTTTCCCTCGCGGTCCCCCTGTGCTGTCTTTCCCTCACGGTCTTTCTGTGCTGTCTTTCCCTCGCGGTCCCCCTGTGCTGTCTTTCCCTCGCGGTCCCCCTGTGCTGTCTTTCCCTCGCGGTCCCCCTGTGCTGTCTTTCCCTCGCGGTCCCCCTGTGCTGTCTTTCCCTCGCGGTCCCCCTGTGCTGTCTTTCCCTCGCGGTCCCCCTGTGCTGTCTTTCCCTCGCGGTCCCTCTGTGCTGTGTTTCCCTCGCGGTCCCCCTGTGCTGTGTTTCCCTCGCGGTCCCCCTGTGCTGTGTTTCCCTCGCGGTCCCCCTGTGCTGTGTTTCCCTCGCGGTCCCCCTGTGCTCTCTTTCCCTCACGGTCTTTCTGTGCTGTCTTTCCCTCGCGGTCCCCCTGTGCTGTCTTTCCCTCGCGGTCCCCCTGTGCTGTCTTTCCCTCGCGGTCCCCCTGTGCTGTCTTTTCCTCGCGGTCCCTCTGTGCTGTCTTTCCCTCGCGGTCCCTCTGTGCTGTCTTTCCCTCGTGGTCCCTCTGTGCTGTCTTTCCCTCGCGGTCCCCGTGTGCTGTCTTTCCCTCGCGGTCCCTCTGTGCTGTCTTTCCCTCGCGGTCCCTCTGTGCTGTCTTTCCCTTGCGGTCCCACTGTGCTGTCTTTCCCTCGCGGTCCTTCTGTGCTGTCTTTCCCTCGCGGTCCTTCTGTGCTGTCTTTCCCTCGCGGTCCCTCTGTGCTGTCTTTCCCTCATGGTCCTACTGTGCTGTCTTTCCCTCGCGGTCCCTCTGTGCTGTCTTTCCCTCGCGGTCCCTCTGTGCTGTCTTTCCCTCGCGGTCCCTCTGTGCTGTCTTTCCCTCGCGGTCCCTCTGTGCTGTCTTTCCCTCGCGGTCCCTCTGTGCTGTCTTTCCCTCGCGGTCCCTCTGTGCTGTCTTTCCCTTGCGGTCCTTCTGTGCTGTCTTTCCCTCGTGGTCCCTCTGTGCTGTCTTTCCCTCGCGGTCCTACTGTGCTGTCTTTCCCTCGTGGTCCCTCTGTGCTGTCTTTCCCTCACGGTCCCTCTGTGCTGTCTTTCCCTCGCGGTCCCTCTGTGCTGTCTTTCCCTCGCGGTCCCTCTGTGCTGTCTTTCCCTCGCGGTCCCTCTGTGCTGTCTTTCCCTCGCGGTCCCTCTGTGCTGTCTTTCCCTCGCGGTCCCTCTGTGCTGTCTTTCCCTCGCGGTCCCTCTGTGCTGTCTTTCCCTCGCGGTCCCTCTGTGCTGTCTTTCCCTCGCGGTCCCTCTGTGCTGTCTTTCCCTCGGGGTCCCCCTGTGCTGTCTTTCCCTCGCGGTCCCCCTGTGCTGTCTTTCCCTCGCGGTCCCTCTGTGCTGTGTTTCCCTCGCGGTCCCCCTGTGCTGTGTTTCCCTCGCGGTCCCCCTGTGCTGTGTTTCCCTCGTGGTCCCCCTGTGCTGTGTTTCCCTCGCGGTCCCCCTGTGCTGTGTTTCCCTCGCGGTCCCCCTGTGCTGTGTTTCCCTCGCGGTCCCCCTGTGCTGTGTTTCCCTCGCGGTCCCCCTGTGCTGTGTTTCCCTCGCGGTCCCCCTGTGCTGTGTTTCCCTCGCGGTCTTTCTGTGCTGTCTTTCCCTCGCGGTCCCCCTGTGCTGTCTTTCCCTCGCGGTCCCCCTGTGCTGTCTTTTCCTCGCGGTCCCTCTGTGCTGTCTTTCCCTCGCGGTCCCTCTGTGCTGTCTTTCCCTCGTGGTCCCCATGTGCTGTCTTTCCCTCGCGGTCCCTCTGTGCTGTCTTTCCCTCGTGGTCCCCGTGTGCTGTCTTTCCCTCGCGGTCCCTCTGTGCTGTCTTTCCCTCGCGGTCCCGCTGTGCTGTCTTTCCCTCGGGGTGCCCCTGTGCTGTCTTTCCCTCGCGGTCCCCCTGTGCTGTCTTTCCCTCGCGGTCCCTCTGTGCTGTCTTTCCCTCGCGGTCCATCTGTGCTGTCTTTCCCTCGCGGTCCCTCTGTGCTGTCTTTCCCTCGCGGTCCCTCTGTGCTGTCTTTCCCTCGCGGGCCCACTGTGCTGTCTTTCCCTCGCGGTCCCTCTGTGCTGTCTTTCCCTCGCGGTCCCTCTGTGCTGTCTTTCCCTCGCGGTCCCTCTGTGCTGTCTTTCCCTCGCGGTCCCTCTGTGCTGTCTTTCCCTCGCGGTCCCTCTGTGCTGTCTTTCCCTCGTGGTCTCACTGTGCTGTCTTTCCCTCGCGGTCCTTCTGTGCTGTCTTTCCCTCGTGGTCCCTTTCCCTCGCGGTCCCTCTGTGCTGTCTTTCCCTCGCGGTCCCTCTGTGCTGTCTTTGCCTCGCGGTCCCTCTGTGCTGTCTTTGCCTCGCGGTCCCTCTGTGCTGTCTTTCCCTCGCGGTCCCTCTGTGCTGTCTTTCCCTCGCGGTCCCTCTGTGCTGTCTTTCCCTCGCGGTCCCACTGTGCTGTCTTTCCCTCGCGGTCCCTCTGTGCTGTCTTTCCCTCATGGTCCCTCTGTGCTGTCTTTCCCTCACGGTCCCTCTGTGCTGTCTTTCCCTCGTGGTCCCTCTGTGCTGTCTTTCCCTCGCGGTCCCTCTGTGCTGTCTTTCCCTCGCGGTCCCTCTGTGCTGTCTTTCCCTCGCGGTCCCTCTGTGCTGTCTTTCCCTCGCGGTCCCTCTGTGCTGTCTTTCCCTCGCGGTCCCTCTGTGCTGTCTTTCCCTCACGGTCCCTCTGTGCTGTCTTTCCGTCACGGTCCCTCTGTGCTGTCTTTCCCTCGCGGTCCCTCTGTGCTGTCTTTCCCTCGCGGTCCCTCTGTGCTGTCTTTCCCTCGCGGTCGGTCCCTCTGTGCTGTCTTTCCCTCGCGGTCCCTCTGTGCTGTCTTTCCCTCGCGGTCCCACTGTGCTGTCGTTTCCTCGCGGTCCCTCTGTGCTGTCTTTCCCTCGCGGTCCCTCTTTGCTGTCTTTCCCTCGCGGTCCCTCTGTGCTGTCTTTCCCTCGCGGTCGCTCTGTGCTGTCTTTCCCTCACGGTCCCTCTGTGCTGTCTTTCCCTCGCGGTCCCTCTGTGCTGTCTTTCCCTCACGGTCCCTCTGTGCTGTCTTTCCCTCGCGGTCCCTCTGTGCTGTCTTTCCCTCGCGGTCCCTCTGTGCTGTCTTTCCCTCGCGGTCCCTCTGTGCTGTCTTTCCCTCGCGGTCCCTCTGTGCTGTGTTTCCCTCGCGGTCCCCCTGTGCTCTCTTTCACTCACGGTCTTTCTGTGCTGTCTTTCCCTCGCGGTCCCCCTGTGCTGTCTTTCCCTCGCGGTCCCTCTGTGCTGTGTTTCCCTCGCGGTCCCCCTGTGCTGTGTTTCCCTCGCGGTCCCCCTGTGCTGTGTTTCCCTCGCGGTCCCCCTGTGCTCTCTTTCCCTCACGGTCTTTCTGTGCTGTCTTTCCCTCGCGGTCCCCCTGTGCTGTCTTTCCCTCGCGGTCCCCCTGTGCTGTCTTTCCCTCGCGGTCCCCCTGTGCTGTCTTTCCCTCGCGGTCCCCCTGTGCTGTCTTTTCCTCGCGGTCCCTCTGTGCTGTCTTTCCCTCGCGGTCCCTCTGTGCTGTCTTTCCCTCGTGGTCCCTCTGTGCTGTCTTTCCCTCGCGGTCCCCGTGTGCTGTCTTTCCCTCGCGGTCCCTCTGTGCTGTCTTTCCCTCGCGGTCCCTCTGTGCTGTCTTTCCCTTGCGGTCCCACTGTGCTGTCTTTCCCTCGCGGTCCTTCTGTGCTGTCTTTCCCTCGCGGTCCTTCTGTGCTGTCTTTCCCTCGCGGTCCCTCTGTGCTGTCTTTCCCTCATGGTCCTACTGTGCTGTCTTTCCCTCGCGGTCCCTCTGTGCTGTCTTTCCCTCGCGGTCCCTCTGTGCTGTCTTTCCCTCGCGGTCCCTCTGTGCTGTCTTTCCCTCGCGGTCCCTCTGTGCTGTCTTTCCCTCACGGTCCCTCTGTGCTGTCTTTCCCTCGCGGTCCCTCTGTGCTGTCTTTCCCTTGCGGTCCTTCTGTGCTGTCTTTCCCTCGTGGTCCCTCTGTGCTGTCTTTCCCTCGCGGTCCTACTGTGCTGTCTTTCCCTCGTGGTCCCTCTGTGCTGTCTTTCCCTCACGGTCCCTCTGTGCTGTCTTTCCCTCGCGGTCCCTCTGTGCTGTCTTTCCCTCGCGGTCCCTCTGTGCTGTCTTTCCCTCGCGGTCCCTCTGTGCTGTCTTTCCCTCGCGGTCCCTCTGTGCTGTCTTTCCCTCGCGGTCCCTCTGTGCTGTCTTTCCCTCGCGGTCCCTCTGTGCTGTCTTTCCCTCGCGGTCCCTCTGTGCTGTCTTTCCCTCGGGGTCCCCCTGTGCTGTCTTTCCCTCGCGGTCCCCCTGTGCTGTCTTTCCCTCGCGGTCCCTCTGTGCTGTGTTTCCCTCGCGGTCCCCCTGTGCTGTGTTTCCCTCGCGGTCCCCCTGTGCTGTGTTTCCCTCGTGGTCCCCCTGTGCTGTGTTTCCCTCGCGGTCCCCCTGTGCTGTGTTTCCCTCGCGGTCCCCCTGTGCTGTGTTTCCCTCGCGGTCCCCCTGTGCTGTGTTTCCCTCGCGGTCCCCCTGTGCTGTGTTTCCCTCGCGGTCCCCCTGTGCTGTGTTTCCCTCGCGGTCCCCCTGTGCTGTCTTTCTCTCACGGTCTTTCTGTGCTGTCTTTCCCTCGCGGTCCCCCTGTGCTGTCTTTCCCTCGCGGTCCCCCTGTGCTGTCTTTTCCTCGCGGTCCCTCTGTGCTGTCTTTCCCTCGCGGTCCCTCTGTGCTGTCTTTCCCTCGTGGTCCCCATGTGCTGTCTTTCCCTCGCGGTCCCTCTGTGCTGTCTTTCCCTCGTGGTCCCCGTGTGCTGTCTTTCCCTCGCGGTCCCTCTGTGCTGTCTTTCCCTCGCGGTCCCGCTGTGCTGTCTTTCCCTCGGGGTGCCCCTGTGCTGTCTTTCCCTCGCGGTCCCCCTGTGCTGTCTTTCCCTCGCGGTCCCTCTGTGCTGTCTTTCCCTCGCGGTCCATCTGTGCTGTCTTTCCCTCGCGGTCCCTCTGTGCTGTCTTTCCCTCGCGGTCCCTCTGTGCTGTCTTTCCCTCGCGGGCCCACTGTGCTGTCTTTCCCTCGCGGTCCCTCTGTGCTGTCTTTCCCTCGCGGTCCCTCTGTGCTGTCTTTCCCTCGCGGTCCCTCTGTGCTGTCTTTCCCTCGCGGTCCCTCTGTGCTGTCTTTCCCTCGCGGTCCCTCTGTGCTGTCTTTCCCTCGTGGTCTCACTGTGCTGTCTTTCCCTCGCGGTCCTTCTGTGCTGTCTTTCCCTCGTGGTCCCTTTCCCTCGCGGTCCCTCTGTGCTGTCTTTCCCTCGCGGTCCCTCTGTGCTGTCTTTGCCTCGCGGTCCCTCTGTGCTGTCTTTGCCTCGCGGTCCCTCTGTGCTGTCTTTCCCTCGCGGTCCCTCTGTGCTGTCTTTCCCTCGCGGTCCCTCTGTGCTGTCTTTCCCTCGCGGTCCCACTGTGCTGTCTTTCCCTCGCGGTCCCTCTGTGCTGTCTTTCCCTCATGGTCCCTCTGTGCTGTCTTTCCCTCACGGTCCCTCTGTGCTGTCTTTCCCTCGTGGTCCCTCTGTGCTGTCTTTCCCTCGCGGTCCCTCTGTGCTGTCTTTCCCTCGCGGTCCCTCTGTGCTGTCTTTCCCTCGCGGTCCCTCTGTGCTGTCTTTCCCTCGCGGTCCCTCTGTGCTGTCTTTCCCTCGCGGTCCCTCTGTGCTGTCTTTCCCTCACGGTCCCTCTGTGCTGTCTTTCCGTCACGGTCCCTCTGTGCTGTCTTTCCCTCGCGGTCCCTCTGTGCTGTCTTTCCCTCGCGGTCCCTCTGTGCTGTCTTTCCCTCGCGGTCGGTCCCTCTGTGCTGTCTTTCCCTCGCGGTCCCTCTGTGCTGTCTTTCCCTCGCGGTCCCACTGTGCTGTCGTTTCCTCGCGGTCCCTCTGTGCTGTCTTTCCCTCGCGGTCCCTCTTTGCTGTCTTTCCCTCGCGGTCCCTCTGTGCTGTCTTTCCCTCGCGGTCGCTCTGTGCTGTCTTTCCCTCACGGTCCCTCTGTGCTGTCTTTCCCTCGCGGTCCCTCTGTGCTGTCTTTCCCTCACGGTCCCTCTGTGCTGTCTTTCCCTCGCGGTCCCTCTGTGCTGTCTTTCCCTCGCGGTCCCTCTGCGCTGTCTTTCCCTCACGGTCCCTCTGCGCTGTCTTTCCCTCGCGGTCCGTCTGCGCTGTCTTTCCCTCGCGGTCCCTCTGCGCTGTCTTTCCCTCACGGTCCCTCTGCGCTGTCTTTCCCTCGCGGTCCCTCTGCGCTGTCTTTCCCTCGCGGTCCCACTGCGCTGTCTTTCCCTCGCGGTCCCTCTGCGCTGTCTTTCCCTCGCGGTCCCTCTGCGCTGTCTTTCCCTCGCGGTCCCTCTGCGCTGTCTTTCCCTCGCGGTCCCTCTGCGCTGTCTTTCCCTCGCGGTCCCTCTGCGCTGTCTTTCCCTCACGGTCCCTCTGCGCTGTCTTTCCCTCGCGGTCCCTCTGCGCTGTCTTTCCCTCGCGGTCCCTCTGCGCTGTCTTTCCCTCGCGGTCCCTCTGCGCTGTCTTTCCCTCGCGGTCCCTCTGCGCTGTCTTTCCCTCGCGGTCCCTCTGCGCTGTCTTTCCCTCGGTGTCCCTCTGCGCTGTCTTTCCCTCGCGGTCCCTCTGCGCTGTCTTTCCCTCGCGGTCCCTCTGCGCTGTCTTTCCCTCGCGGTCCCTCTGCGCTGTCTTTCCCTCGCGGTCCCTCTGCGCTGTCTTTCCCTCGCGGTCCCTCTGCGCTGTCTTTCCCTCGCGGTCCCTCTGCGCTGTCTTTCCCTCGCGGTCCCTCTGCGCTGTCTTTCCCTCGCGGTCCCTCTGCGCTGTCTTTCCCTCGCGGTTCCTCTGCGCTGTTTTTCCCTCGCGGTCCCTCTGCGCTGTCTTTCCCTCGCGGTCCCTCTGCGCTGTCTTTCCCTCGCGGTCCCTCTGCGCTGTCTTTCCCTCGCGGTCCCTCTGCGCTGTCTTTCCCTCGCGGTCCCTCTGCGCTGTCTTTCCCTCGCGGTCCCTCTGCGCTGTCTTTCCCTCGCGGTCCCTCTGCGCTGTCTTTCCCTCGCGGTCCCTCTGCGCTGTCTTTCCCTCGCGGTCCCTCTGCGCTGTCTTTCCCTCGCGGTCCCTCTGCGCTGTCTTTCCCTCGCGGTCCCTCTGTGCTGTCTTTCCCTCGCGGTCCTTCTGTGCTGTCTTTCCCTCGCGGTCCCTCTGTGCTGTCTTTCCCTCGCGGTCCCTCTGTGCTGTCTTTCCCTCGCGGTCCCTCTGTGCTGTCTTTCCCTCGTGGTCCCTCTGTGCTGTCTTTCCCTCGTGGTCTCACTGTGCTGTCTTTCCCTCGCGGTCCTTCTGTGCTGTCTTTACCTCGTGGTCCCTCTGTGCTGTCTTTCCCTTGCGGTCCCTCTGTGCTGTCTTTTCCTCGCGGTCCCTCTGTGCTGTCTTTCCCTCGCGGTCCCTCTGTGCTGTCTTTCCCTCGCGGTCCCTCTGTGCTGTCTTTCCCTCGGGGTCCCCCTGTGCTGTCTTTCCCTCGCGGTCCCCCTGTGTTGTCTTTCCCTCACGGTCCCCCTGTGCTGTCTTTCCCTCGCGGTCCCTCTGTGCTGTGTTTCCCTCGCGGTCCCCCTGTGCTGTGTTTCCCTCGCGGTCCCCCTGTGCTGTGTTTCCCTCGCGGTCCCCCTGTGCTGTGTTTCCCTCGCGGTCCCCCTGTGCTGTGTTTCCCTCGCGGTCCCCCTGTGCTGTCTTTCCCTCACGGTCTTTCTGTGCTGTCTTTCCCTCGCGGACCCCTGTGCTGTCTTTTCCTCGCGGTCCCTCTGTGCTGTCTTTCCCTCGCGGTCCCTCTGTGCTGTCTTTCCCTCGTGGTCCCCGTGTGCTGTCTTTCCCTCGCGGTCCCTCTGTGCTGTCTTTCCCTCGTGGTCCCCGTGTGCTGTCTTTCCCTCGCGGTCCCTCTGTGCTGTCTTTCCCTCGCGGTCCCTCTGTGCTGTCTTTCCCTCGCGGTCCCGCTGTGCTGTCTTTCCCTCGCGGTCCCCCTGTGCTGTCTTTCCCTCGCGGTCCCTCTGTGCTGTCTTTCCCTCGCGGTCCATCTGTGCTGTCTTTCCCTCGCGGTCCCTCTGTGCTGTCTTTCCCTCGCGGTCCCTCTGTGCTGTCTTTCCCTCGCGGTCCCTCTGTGCTGTCTTTCCCTCGCGGTCCCTCTGTGCTGTCTTTCCCTCGCGGTCCCACTGTGCTGTCTTTCCCTCGCGGTCCCTCTGTGCTGTCTTTCCCTCGCGGTCCCTCTGTGCTGTCTTTCCCTCGTGGTCCCTCTGTGCTGTCTTTCCCTCGCGGTCCCTCTGTGCTGTCTTTCCCTCGTGGTCTCACTGTGCTGTCTTTCCCTCGCGGTCCTTCTGTGCTGTCTTTCCCTCGTGGTCCCTTTCCCTCGCGGTCCCTCTGTGCTGTCTTTCCCTCGCGGTCCCACTGTGCTGTCTTTCCCTCGCGGTCCCTCTGTGCTGTCTTTGCCTCGCGGTCCCTCTGTGCTGTCTTTGCCTCGCGGTCCCTCTGTGCTGTCTTTCCCTCGCGGTCCCTCTGTGCTGTCTTTCCCTCGCGGTCCCTCTGTGCTGTCTTTCCCTCGCGGTCCCTCTGTGCTGTCTTTCCCTCGCGGTCCCACTGTGCTGTCTTTCCCTCGCGGTCCCTCTGTGCTGTCTTTCCCTCATGGTCCCTCTGTGCTGTCTTTCCCTCACGGTCCCTCTGTGCTGTCTTTCCCTCGCGGTCCCTCTGTGCTGTCTTTCCCTCGCGGTCCCTCTGTGCTGTCTTTCCCTCGCGGTCCCTCTGTGCTGTCTTTCCCTCGCGGTCCCTCTGTGCTGTCTTTCCCTCGCGGTCCCTCTGTGCTGTCTTTCCCTCGCGGTCCCTCTGTGCTGTCTTTCCGTCACGGTCCCTCTGTGCTGTCTTTCCCTCGCGGTCCCTCTGTGCTGTCTTTCCCTCGCGGTCCCTCTGTGCTGTCTTTCCCTCGCGGTCGGTCCCTCTGTGCTGTCTTTCCCTCGCTGTCCCTCTGTGCTGTCTTTCCCTCGCGGTCCCACTGTGCTGTCGTTTCCTCGCGGTCCCTCTGTGCTGTCTTTCCCTCGCGGTCCCTCTGTGCTGTCTTTCCCTCGCGGTCCCTCTGTGCTGTCTTTCCCTCGCGGTCGCTCTGTGCTGTCTTTCCCTCACGGTCCCTCTGTGCTGTCTTTCCCTCGCGGTCCCTCTGTGCTGTCTTTCCCTCACGGTCCCTCTGTGCTGTCTTTCCCTCGCGGTCCCTCTGTGCTGTCTTTCCCTCGCGGTCCCTCTGCGCTGTCTTTCCCTCGCGGTCCCTCTGCGCTGTCTTTCCCTCGCGGTCCCTCTGCGCTGTCTTTCCCTCGCGGTCCCTCTGCGCTGTCTTTCCCTCGCGGTCCCTCTGTGCTGTCTTTCCCTCACGGTCCCTCTGCGCTGTCTTTCCCTCGTGGTCCCTCTGCGCTGTCTTTCCCTCGCGGTCCCTCTGCGCTGTCTTTCCCTCGCGGTCCCTCTGCGCTGTCTTTCCCTCGCGGTCCCTCTGCGCTGTCTTTCCCTCGCGGTCCCTCTGCGCTGTCTTTCCCTCGCGGTCCCTCTGCGCTGTCTTTCCCTCGCGGTTCCTCTGCGCTGTCTTTCCCTCGCGGTCCCTCTGCGCTGTCTTTCCCTCGCGGTCCCTCTGCGCTGTCTTTCCCTCGCGGTCCCTCTGCGCTGTCTTTCCCTCGCGGTCCCTCTGCGCTGTCTTTCCCTCGCGGTCCCTCTGCGCTGTCTTTCCCTCGCGGTCCCTCTGCGCTGTCTTTCCCTCGCGGTCCCTCTGCGCTGTCTTTCCCTCGCGGTCCCTCTGCGCTGTCTTTCCCTCGCGGTCCCTCTGCGCT
The DNA here is from genome assembly GCF_964187855.1 of Myxine glutinosa. Taxonomy (NCBI): domain Eukaryota; kingdom Metazoa; phylum Chordata; class Myxini; order Myxiniformes; family Myxinidae; genus Myxine; species Myxine glutinosa. Next base: position 222,725,176 of record NC_136261.1, read on the forward strand.
GTCTTTCCCTCGCGGGTCTCTGCGCTGTCTTTCCCTCGCGGTCCCTCTGCGCTGTCTTTCCCTCGCGGTCCCTCTGCGCTGTCTTTCCCTCGCGGTCCCTCTGTGCTGTCTTTCCCTCGCGGTCCCTCTGTGCTGTCTTTCCCTCGCGGTCCCTCTGTGCTGTCTTTCCGTCACGGTCCCTCTGTGCTGTCTTTCCCTCGCGGTCCCTCTGTGCTGTCTTTCCCTCGCGGTCCCTCTGTGCTGTCTTTCCCTCGCGGTCGGTCCCTCTGTGCTGTCTTTCCCTCGCTGTCCCTCTGTGCTGTCTTTCCCTCGCGGTCCCACTGTGCTGTCGTTTCCTCGCGGTCCCTCTGTGCTGTCTTTCCCTCGCGGTCCCTCTGTGCTGTCTTTCCCTCGCGGTCCCTCTGTGCTGTCTTTCCCTCGCGGTCGCTCTGTGCTGTCTTTCCCTCACGGTCCCTCTGTGCTGTCTTTCCCTCGCGGTCCCTCTGTGCTGTCTTTCCCTCGCGGTCCCCCTGTGCTGTGTTTCCCTCGCGGTCCCCCTGTGCTGTCTTTCCCTCGCGGTCCCTCTGTGCTGTCTTTCCCTCGCGGTCGCTCTGTGCTGTCTTTCCCTCGCGGTCCCTCTGTGCTGTCTTTCCCTCGCGGTCCCTCTGTGCTGTCTTTCCCTCGCGGTCCCCCTGTGCTGTGTTTCCCTCGCGGTCCCCCTGTGCTGTCTTTCCCTCACGGTCTTTCTGTGCTGTCTTTCCCTCGCGGTCCCCCTGTGCTGTCTTTTCCTCGCGGTCCCTCTGTGCTGTCTTTCCCTCGCGGTCCCTCTGTGCTGTCTTTCCCTCGTGGTCCCCGTGTGCTGTCTTTCCCTCGCGGTCCCTCTGTGCTGTCTTTCCCTCGTGGTCCCCGTGTGCTGTCTTTCCCTCGCGGTCCCTCTGTGCTGTCTTTCCCTCGCGGTCCCGCTGTGCTGTCTTTCCCTCGGGGTCCCCCTGTGCTGTCTTTCCCTCGCGGTCCCCCTGTGCTGTCTTTCCCTCGCGGTCCCTCTGTGCTGTCTTTCCCTCGCGGTCCATCTGTGCTGTCTTTCCCTCGCGGTCCCTCTGTGCTGTCTTTCCCTTGCGGTCCCTCTGTGCTGTCTTTCCCTCGCGGTCCCTCTGTGCTGTCTTTCCCTCGCGGTCCCACTGTGCTGTCTTTCCCTCGCGGTCCCTCTGTGCTGTCTTTCCCTCGCGGTCCCTCTGTGCTGTCTTTCCCTCGTGGTCCCTCTGTGCTGTCTTTCCCTCGCGGTCCCTCTGTGCTGTCTTTCCCTCGTGGTCTCACTGTGCTGTCTTTCCCTCGCGGTCCTTCTGTGCTGTCTTTCCCTCGTGGTCCCTTTCCCTCGCGGTCCCTCTGTGCTGTCTTTCCCTCGCGGTCCCACTGTGCTGTCTTTCCCTCGCGGTCCCTCTGTGCTGTCTTTGCCTCGCGGTCCCTCTGTGCTGTCTTTGCCTCGCGGTCCCTCTGTGCTGTCTTTCCCTCGCGGTCCCTCTGTGCTGTCTTTCCCTCGCGGTCCCTCTGTGCTGTCTTTCCCTCGCGGTCCCTCTGTGCTGTCTTTCCCTCGCGGTCCCACTGTGCTGTCTTTCCCTCGTGGTCCCTCTGTGCTGTCTTTCCCTCATGGTCCCTCTGTGCTGTCTTTCCCTCACGGTCCCTCTGTGCTGTCTTTCCCTCGCGGTCCCTCTGTGCTGTCTTTCCCTCGCGGTCCCTCTGTGCTGTCTTTCCCTCGCGGTCCCTCTGTGCTGTCTTTCCCTCGCGGTCCCTCTGTGCTGTCTTTCCCTCGCGGTCCCTCTGTGCTGTCTTTCCCTCGCGGTCCCTCTGTGCTGTCTTTCCGTCACGGTCCCTCTGTGCTGTCTTTCCCTCGCGGTCCCTCTGTGCTGTCTTTCCCTCGCGGTCCCTCTGTGCTGTCTTTCCCTCGCGGTCGGTCCCTCTGTGCTGTCTTTCCCTCGCTGTCCCTCTGTGCTGTCTTTCCCTCGCGGTCCCACTGTGCTGTCGTTTCCTCGCGGTCCCTCTGTGCTGTCTTTCCCTCGCGGTCCCTCTGTGCTGTCTTTCCCTCGCGGTCCCTCTGTGCTGTCTTTCCCTCGCGGTCGCTCTGTGCTGTCTTTCCCTCACGGTCCCTCTGTGCTGTCTTTCCCTCGCGGTCCCTCTGTGCTGTCTTTCCCTCACGGTCCCTCTGTGCTGTCTTTCCCTCGCGGTCCCTCTGTGCTGTCTTTCCCTCGCGGTCCCTCTGCGCTGTCTTTCCCTCGCGGTCCCTCTGCGCTGTCTTTCCCTCGCGGTCCCTCTGCGCTGTCTTTCCCTCGCGGTCCCTCTGCGCTGTCTTTCCCTCACGGTCCCTCTGCGCTGTCTTTCCCTCGTGGTCCCTCTGCGCTGTCTTTCCCTCGCGGTCCCTCTGCGCTGTCTTTCCCTCGCGGTCCCTCTGCGCTGTCTTTCCCTCGCGGTCCCTCTGCGCTGTCTTTCCCTCGCGGTCCCTCTGCGCTGTCTTTCCCTCGCGGTCCCTCTGCGCTGTCTTTCCCTCGCGGTCCCTCTGCGCTGTCTTTCCCTCGCGGTCCCTCTGTGCTGTCTTTCCCTCGCGGTCCCTCTGCGCTGTCTTTCCCTCGCGGTCCCTCTGCGCTGTCTTTCCCTCGCGGTCCCTCTGCGCTGTCTTTCCCTCGCGGTCCCTCTGCGCTGTCTTTCCCTCGCGGTCCCTCTGCGCTGTCTTTCCCTCGCGGTCCCTCTGCGCTGTCTTTCCCTCGCGGTCCCTCTGCGCTGTCTTTCCCTCGCGGTCCCTCTGCGCTGTCTTTCCCTCGCGGTCCCTCTGCGCTGTCTTTCCCTCGCGGTCCCTCTGCGCTGTCTTTCCCTCGCGGTCCCTCTGCGCTGTCTTTCCCTCGCGGTCCCTCTGCGCTGTCTTTCCCTCGCGGTCCCTCTGCGCTGTCTTTCCCTCGCGGTCCCTCTGTGCTGTCTTTCCCTCGCGGTCCCTCTGTGCTGTCTTTCCCTCGCGGTCCCTCTGTGCTGTCTTTCCGTCATGGTCCCTCTGTGCTGTCTTTCCCTCGCGGTCCCTCTGTGCTGTCTTTCCCTCGCGGTCCCTCTGTGCTGTCTTTCCCTCGCGGTCGGTCCCTCTGTGCTGTCTTTCCCTCGCTGTCCCTCTGTGCTGTCTTTCCCTCGCGGTCCCACTGTGCTGTCGTTTCCTCGCGGTCCCTCTGTGCTGTCTTTCCCTCGCGGTCCCTCTGTGCTGTCTTTCCCTCGCGGTCCCTCTGTGCTGTCTTTCCCTCGCGGTCCCTCTGCGCTGTCTTTCCCTCGCGGTCCCTCTGCGCTGTCTTTCCCTCGCGGTCCCTCTGCGCTGTCTTTCCCTCGCGGTCCCTCTGCGCTGTCTTTCCCTCGCGGTCCCTCTGCGCTGTCTTTCCCTCGCGGTCCCTCTGCGCTGTCTTTCCCTCGCGGTCCCTCTGCGCTGTCTTTCCCTCGCGGTCCCTCTGCGCTGTCTTTCCCTCGCGGTCCCTCTGCGCTGTCTTTCCCTCGCGGTCCCTCTGCGCTGTCTTTTGCTCGCGGTCCCTCTGCGCTGTCTTTCCCTCGCGGTCCCTCTGCGCTGTCTTTCCCTCGCGGTCCCTCTGCGCTGTCTTTCCCTCGCGGTCCCTCTGCGCTGTCTTTCCCTCGCGGTCCCTCTGCGCTGTCTTTCCCTCGCGGTCCCTCTGCGCTGTCTTTCCCTCGCGGTCCCTCTGCGCTGTCTTTCCCTCGCGGTCCCTCTGTGCTGTCTTTCCCTCGCGGTCCCTCTGCGCTGTCTTTCCCTCGCGGTCCCTCTGCGCTGTCTTTCCCTCGCGGTTCCTCTGCGCTGTCTTTCCCTCGCGGTCCCTCTGCGCTGTCTTTCCCTCGCGGTCCCTCTGCGCTGTCTTTCCCTCGCGGTCCCTCTGCGCTGTCTTTCCCTCGCGGTCCCTCTGCGCTGTCTTTCCCTCGCTGTCCCTCTGCGCTGTCTTTCCCTCGCGGTCCCTCTGCGCTGTCTTTCCCTCGCGGTCCCTCTGCGCTGTCTTTCCCTCGCGGTCCCTCTGCGCTGTCTTTCCCTCGCGGTCCCTCTGCGCTGTCTTTTCCTCGCGGTCCCTCTGCGCTGTCTTTCCCTCGCGGTCCCTCTGCGCTGTCTTTCCCTCGCGGTCCCTCTGTGCTGTCTTTCCCTCGCGGTCCCTCTGTGCTGTCTTTCCCTCGCGGTCCCTCTGCGCTGTCTTTCCCTCGCGGTCCCTCTGCGCTGTCTTTCCCTCGCGGTCCCTCTGCGCTGTCTTTCCCTCGCGGTCCCTCTGCGCTGTCTTTCCCTCGCGGTCCCTCTGCGCTGTCTTTCCCTCGCGGTCCCTCTGCGCTGTCTTTCCCTCGCGGTCCCTCTGCGCTGTCTTTCCCTCGCGGTCCCTCTGCGCTGTCTTTCCCTCGCGGTCCCTCTGCGCTGTCTTTCCCTCGCGGTCCCTCTGCGCTGTCTTTCCCTCGCGGTCCCTCTGCGCTGTCTTTCCCTCGCGGTCCCTCTGTGCTGTCTTTCCCTCGTGGTCTCACTGTGCTGTCTTTCCCTCGCGGTCCTTCTGTGCTGTCTTTCCCTCGTGGTCCCTCTGTGCTGTCTTTCCCTTGCGGTCCCTCTGTGCTGTTTTTCCCTCGCGGTCCCTCTGTGCTGTCTTTCCCTCGCGGTCCCTCTGTGCTGTCTTTCCCTCGCGGTCCCTCTGTGCTGTCTTTCCCTCGGGGTCCCCCTGTGCTGTCTTTCCCTCGCGGTCCCCCTGTGCTGTCTTTCCCTCGCGGTCCCCCTGTGCTGTCTTTCCCTCGCGGTCCCTCTGTGCTGTGTTTCCCTTGCGGTCCCCCTGTGCTGTGTTTCCCTCGCGGTCCCCCTGTGCTGTGTTTCCCTCGCGGTCCCCCTGTGCTGTGTTTCCCTCGCGGTCCCCCTGTGCTGTGTTTCCCTCGCGGTCCCCCTGTGCTGTGTTTCCCTCGCGGTCCCCCTGTGCTGTGTTTCCCTCGCGGTCCCCCTGTGCTGTGTTTCCCTCGCGGTCCCCCTGTGCTGTGTTTCCCTCGCGGTCCCCCTGTGCTGTCTTTCCCTCACGGTCTTTCTGTGCTGTCTTTCCCTCGCGGTCCCCCTGTGCTGTCTTTTCCTCGCGGTCCCTCTGTGCTGTCTTTCCCTCGTGGTCCCCGTGTGCTGTCTTTCCCTCGCGGTCCCTCTGTGCTGTCTTTCCCTCGTGGGCCCCGTGTGCTGTCTTTCCCTCGCGGTCCCTCTGTGCTGTCTTTCCCTCGCGGTCCCGCTGTGCTGTCTTTCCCTCGGGGTCCCCCTGTGCTGTCTTTCCCTCGTGGTCCCCCTGTGCTGTCTTTCCCTCGCGGTCCCTCTGTGCTGTCTTTCCCTCGCGGTCCATCTGTGCTGTCTTTCCCTCGCGGTCCCTCTGTGCTGTCTTTCCCTCGCGGTCCCTCTGTGCTGTCTTTCCCTCGCGGTCCCACTGTGCTGTCTTTCCCTCGCGGTCCCTCTGTGCTGTCTTTCCCTCGCGGTCCCTCTGTGCTGTCTTTCCCTCGTGGTCCCTCTGTGCTGTCTTTCCCTCGCGGTCCCTCTGTGCTGTCTTTCCCTCGTGGTCTCACTGTGCTGTCTTTCCCTCGCGGTCCTTCTGTGCTGTCTTTCCCTCGCGGTCCCACTGTGCTGTCTTTCCCTCGTGGTCGGTCCCTCTGTGCTGTCTTTCCCTCGCTGTCCCTCTGTGCTGTCTTTCCCTCGCGGTTCCTCTGTGCTGTCTTTCCCTCGTGGTCCCTCTGTGCTGTCTTTCCCTCGCGGTCCCTCTGTGCTGTCTTTCCCTCGCGGTCCCTCTGTGCTGTCTTTCCCTCGCGGTCCCTCTGTGCTGTCTTTCCCTCGCGGTCCCTCTGTGCTGTCTTTCCCTCGCGGTCCCTCTGTGCTGTCTTTCCCTCGCGGTCCCTCTGTGCTGTCTTTCCGTCACGGTCCCTCTGTGCTGTCTTTCCCTCGCGGTCCCTCTGTGCTGTCTTTCCCTCGCGGTCCCTCTGTGCTGTCTTTCCCTCGCGGTCGGTCCCTCTGTGCTGTCTTTCCCTCGCTGTCCCTCTGTGCTGTCGTTTCCTCGCGGTCCCTCTGTGCTGTCTTTCCCTCGCGGTCCCTCTGTGCTGTCTTTCCCTCGCGGTCCCTCTGTGCTGTCTTTCCCTCGCGGTCGCTCTGTGCTGTCTTTCCCTCACGGTCCCTCTGTGCTGTCTTTCCCTCGCGGTCCCTCTGTGCTGTCTTTCCCTCACGGTCCCTCTGTGCTGTCTTTCCCTCGCGGTCCCTCTGTGCTGTCTTTCCCTCGCGGTCCCTCTGCGCTGTCTTTCCCTCGCGGTCCCTCTGCGCTGTCTTTCCCTCGCGGTCCCTCTGCGCTGTCTTTCCCTCGCGGTCCCTCTGCGCTGTCTTTCCCTCGCGGTCCCTCTGCGCTGTCTTTCCCTCGTGGTCCCTCTGCGCTGTCTTTCCCTCGCGGTCCCTCTGCGCTGTCTTTCCCTCGCGGTCCCTCTGCGCTGTCTTTCCCTCGCGGTCCCTCTGCGCTGTCTTTCCCTCGCGGTCCCTCTGCGCTGTCTTTCCCTCGCGGTCCCTCTGCGCTGTCTTTCCCTCGCGGTCCCTCTGCGCTGTCTTTCCCTCGCGGTCCCTCTGCGCTGTCTTTCCCTCGCGGTCCCTCTGCGCTGTCTTTCCCTCGCGGTCCCTCTGCGCTGTCTTTCCCTCGCGGTCCCTCTGCGCTGTCTTTCCCTCGCGGTCCCTCTGCGCTGTCTTTCCCTCGCGGTCCCTCTGCGCTGTCTTTCCCTCGCGGTCCCTCTGCGCTGTCTTTCCCTCGCGGTCCCTCTGCGCTGTCTTTCCCTCGCGGTCCCTCTGCGCTGTCTTTCCCTCGCGGTCCCTCTGCGCTGTCTTTCCCTCGCGGTCCCTCTGCGCTGTCTTTCCCTCGCGGTCCCTCTGCGCTGTCTTTCCCTCGCGGTCCCTCTGCGCTGTCTTTCCCTCGCGGTCCCTCTGCGCTGTCTTTCCCTCGCGGTCCCTCTGCGCTGTCTTTCCCTCGCGGTCCCTCTGCGCTGTCTTTCCCTCGCGGTCCCTCTGCGCTGTCTTTCCCTCGCGGTCCCTCTGCGCTGTCTTTCCCTCGCGGTCCCTCTGCGCTGTCTTTCCCTCGCGGTCCCTCTGCGCTGTCTTTCCCTCGCGGTTCCTCTGCGCTGTCTTTCCCTCGCGGTCCCTCTGCGCTGTCTTTCCCTCGCGGTCCCTCTGCGCTGTCTTTCCCTCGCGGTCCCTCTGCGCTGTCTTTCCCTCGCGGTCCCTCTGCGCTGTCTTTCCCTCGCGGTCCCTCTGCGCTGTCTTTCCCTCGCGGTCCCTCTGCGCTGTCTTTCCCTCGCGGTCCCTCTGCGCTGTCTTTCCCTCGCGGTCCCTCTGCGCTGTCTTTCCCTCGCGGTCCCTCTGCGCTGTCTTTCCCTCGCGGTCCCTCTGCGCTGTCTTTCCCTCGCGGTCCCTCTGCGCTGTCTTTCCCTCGCGGTCCCTCTGCGCTGTCTTTCCCTCGCGGTCCCTCTGCGCTGTCTTTCCCTCGCGGTCCCTCTGCGCTGTCTTTCCCTCGCGGTCCCTCTGCGCTGTCTTTCCCTCGCGGTCCCTCTGCGCTGTCTTTCCCTCGTGGTCCCTCTGTGCTGTCTTTCCCTCGTGGTCTCACTGTGCTGTCTTTCCCTCGCGGTCCTTCTGTGCTGTCTTTCCCTCGTGGTCCCTCTGTGCTGTCTTTCCCTCGCTGTCCCTCTGTGCTGTCTTTCCCTCGCGGTCCCTCTGTGCTGTCTTTCCCTCGCGGTCCCTCTGTGCTGTGTTTCCCTCGCGGTCCCTCTGTGCTGTCTTTCCCTCGCGGTCCCTCTGTGCTGTCTTTCCCTCGCGGTCCCACTGTGCTGTCTTTCCCTCGCGGTCCCTCTGTGCTGTCTTTCCCTCGCGGTCCCTCTGTGCTGTCTTTCCCTCGCGGTCCCTCTGTGCTGTCTTTCCCTCGCGGTCCCTCTGTGCTGTCTTTCCCTCGCGGTCCCTCTGTGCTGTCTTTCCCTCGCGGTCCCTCTGTGCTGTCTTTCCCTCGCGGTCCCTCTGTGCTGTCTTTCCCTCGGGGTCCCCCTGTGCTGTCTTTCCCTCGCGGTCCCCCTGTGCTGTCTTTCCCTCGCGGTCCCCCTGTGCTGTCTTTCCCTCGCGGTCCCCCTGTGCTGTCTTTCCCTCACGGTCTTTCTGTGCTGTCTTTCCCTCGCGGTCCCCCTGTGCTGTCTTTCCCTCGCGGTCCCCCTGTGCTGTCTTTCCCTCGCGGCCCCCCTGTGCTGTCTTTTCCTCGCGGTCCCTCTGTGCTGTCTTTCCCTCGCGGTCCCTCTGTGCTGTCTTTCCCTCGGGGTCCCCCTGTGCTGTCTTTCCCTCGTGGTCCCCCTGTGCTGTCTTTCCCTGGCGGTCCCCCTGTGCTGTCTTTTCCTCGCGGTCCCCCTGTGCTGTCTTTCCCTCGCGGTCCCACTGTGCTGTCTTTCCCTCGCGGTCCCTCTGTGCTGTCTTTCCCTCGCGGTCCCTCTGTGCTGTCTTTCCCTCGCGGTCCCTCTGTGCTGTCTTTCCCTCGCGGTTCCTCTGTGCTGTCTTTCCCTCGCGGTCCCTCTGTGCTGTCTTTCCCTCGCGGTCCCTCTGTGCTGTCTTTCCTTCGCGGTCCCTCTGTGCTGTCTTTCCCTCGCGGTCCCTCTGTGCTGTCTTTCCCTCGCGGTCCCTCTGTGCTGTCTTTCCCTCGCGGTCCCTCTGTGCTGTCTTTCCCTCGCGGTCCCTCTGTGCTGTCTTTCCCTCGCGGTCCCCCTGTGCTGTCTTTCCCTCACGGTCTTTCTGTGCTGTCTTTCCCTCGCGGTCCCCCTGTGCTGTCTTTCCCTCGCGGCCCCCCTGTGCTGTCTTTTCCTCGCGGTCCCTCTGTGCTGTCTTTCCCTCGCGGTCCCTCTGTGCTGTCTTTCCCTCGGGGTCCCTCTGTGCTGTCTTTCCCTCGGGGTCCCCCTGTGCTGTCTTTCCCTCGTGGTCCCTCTGCGCTGTCTTTCCCTCGCGGTCCCTCTGCGCTGTCTTTCCCTCGCGGTCCCTCTGCGCTGTCTTTCCCTCGCGGTCCCTCTGCGCTGTCTTTCCCTCGCGGTCCCTCTGCGCTGTCTTTCCCTCGCGGTCCCTCTGCGCTGTCTTTCCCTCGCGGTCCCTCTGCGCTGTCTTTCCCTCGCGGTCCCTCTGCGCTGTCTTTCCCTCGCGGTCCCTCTGCGCTGTCTTTCCCTCGCGGTCCCTCTGCGCTGTCTTTCCCTCGCGGTCCCTCTGCGCTGTCTTTCCCTCGCGGTCCCTCTGCGCTGTCTTTCCCTCGCGGTCCCTCTGCGCTGTCTTTTCCTCGCGGTCCCTCTGCGCTGTCTTTCCCTCGCGGTCCCTCTGCGCTGTCTTTCCCTCGCGGTCCCTCTGCGCTGTCTTTCCCTCGCGGTCCCTCTGCGCTGTCTTTCCCTCGCGGTCCCTCTGCGCTGTCTTTCCCTCGCGGTCCCTCTGCGCTGTCTTTCCCTCGCGGTCCCTCTGCGCTGTCTTTCCCTCGCGGTCCCTCTGCGCTGTCTTTCCCTCGCGGTCCCTCTGCGCTGTCTTTCCCTCGCGGTCCCTCTGCGCTGTCTTTCCCTCGCGGTCCCTCTGCGCTGTCTTTCCCTCGCGGTCCCTCTGCGCTGTCTTTCCCTCGCGGTCCCTCTGCGCTGTCTTTCCCTCGCGGTCCCTCTGCGCTGTCTTTCCCTCGCGGTCCCTCTGCGCTGTCTTTCCCTCGCGGTCCCTCTGCGCTGTCTTTCCCTCGCGGTCCCTCTGCGCTGTCTTTCCCTCGCGGTCCCTCTGCGCTGTCTTTCCCTCGCGGTCCCTCTGCGCTGTCTTTCCCTCGCGGTCCCTCTGCGCTGTCTTTCCCTCGCGGTCCCTCTGCGCTGTCTTTCCCTCGCGGTCCCTCTGCGCTGTCTTTCCCTCGCGGTCCCTCTGCGCTGTCTTTCCCTCGCGGTCCCTCTGCGCTGTCTTTCCCTCGCGGTCCCTCTGCGCTGTCTTTCCCTCGCGGTCCCTCTGTGCTGTCTTTCCCTCGCGGTCCCTCTGTGCTGTCTTTCCCTCGTGGTCCCTCTGTGCTGTCTTTCCCTCGTGGTCCCTCTGTGCTGTCTTTCCCTCGTGGTCTCACTGTGCTGTCTTTCCCTTGCGGTCCTTCTGTGCTGTCTTTCCCTCGTGGTCCCTCTGTGCTGTCTTTCCCTCGCTGTCCCTCTGTGCTGTCTTTCCCTCGTGGTCCTACTGTGCTGTCTTTCCCTCGCGGTCCCTCTGTGCTGTCTTTCCCTCGCGGTCCCTCTGTGCTGTCTTTCCCTCGCGGTCCCTCTGTGCTGTCTTTCCCTCGCGGTCCCTCTGTGCTGTCTTTCCCTCGCGGTCCCACTGTGCTGTCTTTCCCTCGCGGTCCCTCTGTGCTGTCTTTCCCTCGCGGTCCCTCTGTGCTGTCTTTCCCTCGCGGTCCCTCTGTGCTGTCTTTCCCTCGCGGTCCCTCTGTGCTGTCTTTCCCTCGGGGTCCCCCTGTGCTGTCTTTCCCTCGCGGTCCCCCTGTGCTGTCTTTCCCTCGCGGTCCCCCTGTGCTGTCTTTCCCTCGCGGTCCCCCTGTGCTGTCTTTCCCTCGCGGTCCCCCTGTGCTGTCTTTCCCTCACGGTCTTTCTGTGCTGTCTTTCCCTCGCGGTCCCCCTGTGCTGTCTTTCCCTCGCGGTCCCCCTGTGCTGTCTTTCCCTCGCGGCCCCCCTGTGCTGTCTTTTCCTCGCGGTCCCCCTGTGCTGTCTTTCCCTCGCGGTCCCTCTGTGCTGTCTTTCCCTCGGGGTCCCCCTGTGCTGTCTTTCCCTCGTGGTCCCCCTGTGCTGTCTTTCCCTGGCGGTCCCCCTGTGCTGTCTTTCCCTCGCGGTCCCACTGTGCTGTCTTTCCCTCGCGGTCCCTCTGTGCTGTCTTTCCCTCGCGGTCCCTCTGTGCTGTCTTTCCCTCGGGGTCCCCCTGTGCTGTCTTTCCCTCGCGGTCCCCCTGTGCTGTCTTTCCCTCGCGGTCCCCCTGTGCTGTCTTTCCCTCGCGGTCCCCCTGTGCTGTCTTTCCCTCGCGGTCCCCCTGTGCTGTCTTTCCCTCACGGTCTTTCTGTGCTGTCTTTCCCTCGCGGGTCCCCCTGTGCTGTCTTTCCCTCGCGGTCCCCCTGTGCTGTCTTTCCCTCGCGGCCCCCCTGTGCTGTCTTTTCCTCGCGGTCCCTCTGTGCTGTCTTTCCCTCGCGGTCCCTCTGTGCTGTCTTTCCCTCGGGGTCCCCCTGTGCTGTCTTTCCCTCGTGGTCCCCCTGTGCTGTCTTTCCCTGGCGGTCCCCCTGTGCTGTCTTTCCCTCGCGGTCCCACTGTGCTGTCTTTCCCTCGCGGTCCCTCTGTGCTGTCTTTCCCTCGCGGTCCCTCTGTGCTGTCTTTCCCTCGCGGTCCCTCTGTGCTGTCTTTCCCTCGCGGTCCCTCTGTGCTGTCTTTCCCTCGCGGTCCCTCTGTGCTGTCTTTCCCTCGCGGTCCCTCTGTGCTGTCTTTCCTTCGCGGTCCCTCTGTGCTGTCTTTCCCTCGCGGTCCCTCTGTGCTGTCTTTCCCTCGCGGTCCCTCTGTGCTGTCTTTCCCTCGCGGTCCCTCTGTGCTGTCTTTCCCTCGCGGTCCCTCTGTGCTGTCTTTCCCTCGCGGTCCCTCTGTGCTGTCTTTCCCTCGCGGTCCCCCTGTGCTGTCTTTCCCTCACGGTCTTTCTGTGCTGTCTTTCCCTCGCGGTCCCCCTGTGCTGTCTTTCCCTCGCGGCCCCCCTGTGCTGTCTTTTCCTCGCGGTCCCTCTGTGCTGTCTTTCCCTCGCGGTCCCTCTGTGCTGTCTTTCCCTCGGGGTCCCCCTGTGCTGTCTTTCCCTCGCGGTCCCCCTGTGCTGTCTTTCCCTGGCGGTCCCCCTGTGCTGTCTTTCCCTCGCGGTCCCCCTGTGCTGTCTTTCCCTCGCGGTCCCCCTGTGCTGTCTTTTCCTCGCGGTCCCCCTGTGCTGTCTTTCCCTCGCGGTCCCACTGTGCTGTCTTTCCCTCGCGGTCCCTCTGTGCTGTCTTTCCCTCGCGGTCCCTCTGTGCTGTCTTTCCCTCGCGGTCCCTCTGTGCTGTCTTTCCCTCGCGGTCCCTCTGTGCTGTCTTTCCCTCGCGGTCCCTCTGTGCTGTCTTTCCCTCGCGGTCCCTCTGTGCTGTCTTTCCCTCGCGGTCCCTCTGTGCTGTCTTTCCCTCGCGGTCCCTCTGTGCTTTCTTTCCCTCGCGGTCCCTCTGTGCTGTCTTTCCCTCGCGGTCCCTCTGTGCTTTCTTTCCCTCGCGGTCCCTCTGTGCTGTCTTTCCCTCGCGGTCCCTCTGTGCTGTCTTTCCCTCGCGGTCCCTCTGTGCTGTCTTTCCCTCGCGGTCCCTCTGTGCTGTCTTTCCCTCGCGGTCCCTCTGTGCTGTCTTTCCCTCGCGGTCCCTCTGTGCTGTCTTTCCCTCGCGGTCCCACTGTGCTGTCTTTCCCTCGCGGTCCCTCTGTGCTGTCTTTCCCTCGCGGTCCCTCTGTGCTGTCTTTCCCTCGCGGTCCCTCTGTGCTGTCTTTCCCTCGCGGTCCCTCTGTGCTGTCTTTCCCTCGTGGTCCCTCTGTGCTGTCTTTCCCTCGTGGTCTCACTGTGCTGTCTTTCCCTCGCGGTCCTTCTGTGCTGTCTTTCCCTCGTGGTCCCTCTGTGCTGTCTTTCCCTCGCTGTCCCTCTGTGCTGTCTTTCCCTCGTGGTCCTACTGTGCTGTCTTTCCCTCGCGGTCCCTCTGTGCTGTCTTTCCCTCGCGGTCCCTCTGTGCTGTCTTTCCCTCGCGGTCCCTCTGTGCTGTCTTTCCCTCGCGGTCCCTCTGTGCTGTCTTTCCCTCGCGGTCCCTCTGTGCTGTCTTTCCCTCGCGGTCCCTCTGTGCTGTCTTTCCCTCGCGGTCCCTCTGTGCTGTCTTTCCCTCGCGGTCCCACTGTGCTGTCTTTCCCTCGCGGTCCCTCTGTGCTGTCTTTCCCTCGCGGTCCCTCTGTGCTGTCTTTCCCTCGCGGTCCCTCTGTGCTGTCTTTCCCTCGCGGTCCCACTGTGCTGTCTTTCCCTCGCGGTCCCTCTGTGCTGTCTTTCCCTCGCGGTCCCTCTGTGCTGTCTTTCCCTCGCGGTCCCTCTGTGCTGTCTTTCCCTCGCGGTCCCACTGTGCTGTCTTTCCCTCGCGGTCCCTCTGTGCTGTCTTTCCCTCGCGGTCCCTCTGTGCTGTCTTTCCCTCGCGGTCCCTCTGTGCTGTCTTTCCCTCGCGGTCCCTCTGTGCTGTCTTTCCCTCGTGGTCCCTCTGTGCTGTCTTTCCCTCGTGGTCTCACTGTGCTGTCTTTCCCTCGCGGTCCTTCTGTGCTGTCTTTCCCTCGTGGTCCCTCTGTGCTGTCTTTCCCTCGCTGTCCCTCTGTGCTGTCTTTCCCTCGTGGTCCTACTGTGCTGTCTTTCCCTCGCGGTCCCTCTGTGCTGTCTTTCCCTCGCGGTCCCTCTGTGCTGTCTTTCCCTCGCGGTCCCTCTGTGCTGTCTTTCCCTCGCGGTCCCTCTGTGCTGTCTTTCCCTCGCGGTCCCTCTGTGCTGTCTTTCCCTCGCGGTCCCTCTGTGCTGTCTTTCCCTCGCGGTCCCACTGTGCTGTCTTTCCCTCGCGGTCCCTCTGTGCTGTCTTTCCCTCGCGGTCCCTCTGTGCTGTCTTTCCCTCGCGGTCCCTCTGTGCTGTCTTTCCCTCGCGGTCCCACTGTGCTGTCTTTCCCTCGCGGTCCCTCTGTGCTGTCTTTCCCTCGCGGTCCCTCTGTGCTGTCTTTCCCTCGCGGTCCCTCTGTGCTGTCTTTCCCTCGCGGTCCCTCTGTGCTGTCTTTCCCTCGCGGTCCCTCTGTGCTGTCTTTCCCTCGCGGGCCCCGTGTGCTGTCTTTCCCTCGCAGGTCCCTCTGTGCTGTCTTTCCCTCGCGGTCCCTCTGTGCTGTCTTTCCCTCGTGGTCCCACTGTGCTGTCTTTCCCTCGCGGTCCTTCTGTGCTGTCTTTCCCTCGTGGTCCCTCTGTGCTGTCTTTCCCTCGTGGTCCCTCTGTGCTGTCTTTCCCTCGTGGTCCTACTGTGCTGTCTTTCCCTCGCGGTCCCTCTGTGCTGTCTTTCCCTCGCGGCCCCTCTGTGCTGTCTTTCCCTCGCGGTCCCTCTGTGCTGTCTTTCCCTCGCGGTCCCTCTGTGCTGTCTTTCCCTCGCGGTCCCTCTGTGCTGTCTTTCCCTCGCGGTCCCTCTGTGCTGTCTTTCCCTCGCGGTCCCTCTGTGCTGTCTTTTCCTCGCGGTCCCTCTGTGCTGTCTTTCCCTCGCGGTCCCTCTGTGCTGTCTTTCCCTCGCGGTCCCTCTGTGCTGTCTTTCCCTCGCGGTCCCTCTGTGCTGTCTTTCCCTCGCGGTCCCTCTGTGCTGTCTTTCCCTCGCGGTCCCTCTGTGCTGTCTTTCCCTCGCGGTCCCTCTGTGCTGTCTTTCCCTCGCGGTCCCTCTGTGCTGTCTTTCCCTCGCGGTCCCTCTGTGCTGTCTTTCCCTCGCGGTCCCTCTGTGCTGTCTTTCCCTCGCGGTCCCTCTGTGCTGTCTTTCCCTCGCGGTCCCTCTGTGCTGTCTTTCCCTCGCGGTCCCTCTGTGCTGTCTTTCCCTCGCGGTCCCTCTGTGCTCTCTTTTCCTCGCGGTCCCTCTGTGCTGTCTTTCCCTCGCGGTCCCTCTGTGCTGTCTTTCCCTCGCGGTCCCTCTGTGCTGTCTTTCCCTCGCGGTCCCTCTGTGCTGTCTTTCCCTCGCGGTCCCTCTGTGCTGTCTTTCCCTCGCGGTCCCTCTGTGCTGTCTTTTCCTCGCGGTCCCTCTGTGCTGTCTTTCCTTCGCGGTCCCTCTGTGCTGTCTTTCCCTCGCGGTCCCTCTGTGCTGTCTTTCCCTCGCGGTCCCTCTGTGCTGTCTTTCCCTCACGGTCTCACTGTGCTGTCTTTCCCTCGCGGTTCCTCTGTGCTGTCTTTCCCTCGTGGTCCCTCTGTGCTGTCTTTCCCTCGTGGTCTCACTGTGCTGTCTTTCCCTCGCGGTCCTTCTGTGCTGTCTTTCCCTCGTGGTCCTACAGTGCTGTCTTTCCCTCGCTGTCCCTCTGTGCTGTCTTTCCCTCGCGGTCCCTCTGTGCTGTCTTTCACTCGCGGTCCCACTGTGCTGTCTTTCCCTCGCGGTCCCTCTGTGCTGTCTTTCCCTCGCGGTCCCTCTGTGCTGTCTTTCCCTCGCGGTCCCTCTGTGCTGTCTTTCCCTCGCGGTCCCTCTGTGCTGTCTTTCCCTCGCGGTCCCTCTGTGCTGTCTTTCCCTCGCGGTCCCTCTGTGCTGTCTTTCCCTCGTGGTCCCTCTGTGCTGTCTTTCCCTCGTGGTCCTACTGTGCTGTCTTTCCCTCGCGGTCCCTCTGCTGTCTTTCCCTCGCGGTCCCTCTGCTGTCTTTCCCTCGCGGTCCCACTGTGCTGTCTTTCCCTCGCGGTCCCTCTGTGCTGTCTTTTCCTCACGGTCCCTCTGTGCTGTCTTTCCCTCGCGGTCCCTCTGTGCTGTCTTTCCCTCGTGGTCCCTCTGTGCTGTCTTTCCCTCGCGGTCCCTCTGTGCTGTCTTTCCCTCGCGGTCCCTCTGTGCTGTCTTTCCCTCGCGGTCCCTCTGTGCTGTCTTTCCCTCGCGGTCCCTCTGTGCTGTCTTTCCCTCGCGGTCCCTCTGTGCTGTCTTTCCCTCGTGGTCCTACTGTGCTGTCTTTCCCTCGCGGTCCCCGTGTGCTGTCTTTCCCTCGCGGGGTCTCTGTGCTGTCTTTCCCTCGCGGTCCCTCTGTGCTGTCTTTCCCTCGCGGTCCCTCTGTGCTGTCTTTCCCTCGCGGTCCCACTGTGCTGTCTTTCCCTCGCGGTCCCTCTGTGCTGTCTTTCCCTCGCGGTCCCTCTGTGCTGTCTTTCCCTCGCGGTCCCTCTGTGCTGTCTTTCCCTCGCGGTCCCTCTGTGCTGTCTTTCCCTCGCGGTCCCTCTGTGCTGTCTTTCCCTCGCGGTCCCTCTGTGCTGTCTTTCCCTCGTGGTCCCTCTGTGCTGTCTTTCCCTCGCGGTCCCACTGTGCTGTCTTTCCCTCGTGGTCCCTCTGTGCTGTCTTTCCCTCGCGGTCCCTCTGTGCTGTCTTTCCCTCGCGGTACCTCTGTGCTGTCTTTCCCTCGCGGTCCCTCTGTGCTGTCTTTCCCTCGCGGTCCCTCTGTGCTGTCTTTCCCTCGTGGTCCCTCTGTGCTGTCTTTCCCTCGCGGTCCCTCTGTGCTGTCTTTCCCTCGCGGTCCCTCTGTGCTGTCTTTCCCTCGCGGTCCCTCTGTGCTGTCTTTCCCTCACCGTCCCCCTGTGCTGTCTTTCCCTCGCGGTCCCCCTGTGCTGTCTTTCCCTCGCGGTCCCTCTGTGCTGTCTTTCCCTCGTGGTCCCACTGTGCTGTCTTTCCCTCGTGGTCCCACTGCTGTCTTTCCCTCACGGTCCCTCTGTGCTGTCTTTTCCTCGCGGTCCCTCTGTGCTGTCTTTTCCTCGCGGTCCCTCTGTGCTGTCTTTTCCTCGCGGTCCCTCTGTGCTGTCTTTTCCTCGCGGTCCCTCTGTGCTGTCTTTCCCTCGCGGTCCCACTGTGCTGTCTTTCCCTCGCGGTCCCACTGTGCTGTCTTTCCCTCGTGGTCCCTCTGTGCTGTCTTTCCCTCGCGGTCCCTCTGTGCTGTCTTTCCCTCGCGGTACCTCTGTGCTGTCTTTCCCTCGCGGTCCCTCTGTGCTGTCTTTCCCTCGCGGTCCCTCTGTGCTGTCTTTCCCTCGTGGTCCCTCTGTGCTGTCTTTCCCTCGCGGTCCCTCTGTGCTGTCTTTCCCTCGCGGTCCCTCTGTGCTGTCTTTCCCTCGCGGTCCCTCTGTGCTGTCTTTCCCTCACCGTCCCCCTGTGCTGTCTTTCCCTCGCGGTCCCCCTGTGCTGTCTTTCCCTCGCGGTCCCTCTGTGCTGTCTTTCCCTCGTGGTCCCACTGTGCTGTCTTTCCCTCGTGGTCCCACTGCTGTCTTTCCCTCACGGTCCCTCTGTGCTGTCTTTTCCTCGCGGTCCCTCTGTGCTGTCTTTTCCTCGCGGTCCCTCTGTGCTGTCTTTTCCTCGCGGTCCCTCTGTGCTGTCTTTTCCTCGCGGTCCCTCTGTGCTGTCTTTCCCTCGCGGTCCCACTGTGCTGTCTTTCCCTCGCGGTCCCTCTGTGCTGTCTTTCCCTCGCGGTCCCTCTGTGCTGTCTTTCCCTCGTGGTTCCTCTGTGCTGTCTTTCCCTCGCGGTCCCTCTGTGCTGTCTTTCCCTCGCGGTCCCTCTGTGCTGTCTTTCCCTCGTGGTCCTACTGTGCTGTCTTTCCCTCGCGGTCCCCGTGTGCTGTCTTTCCCTCGCGGGGTCTCTGTGCTGTCTTTCCCTCGCGGTCCCTCTGTGCTGTCTTTCCCTCGCGGTCCCACTGTGCTGTCTTTCCCTCGCGGTCCCTCTGTGCTGTCTTTCCCTCGCGGTCCCTCTGTGCTGTCTTTCCCTCACGGTCCCTCTGTGCTGTCTTTCCCTCGCGGTCCCTCTGTGCTGTCTTTCCCTCGCGGTCCCTCTGTGCTGTCTTTCCCTCGCGGTCCCTCTGTGCTGTCTTTCCCTCGCGGTCCCTCTGTGCTGTCTTTCCCTCGCGGTCCCTCTGTGCTGTCTTTCCCTCGCGGTCCCACTGTGCTGTCTTTCCCTCGCGGTCCCTCTGTGCTGTCTTTCCCTCGTGGTCCCTCTGTGCTGTCTTTCCCTTGTGGTCCCTCTGTGCTGTCTTTCCCTCACGGTCCCTCTGTGCTGTCTTTCCCTCGCGGTCCCTCTGTGCTGTCTTTCCCTCGCGGTCCCTCTGTGCTGTCTTTCCCTCGCGGTTCCTCTGTGCTGTCTTTCCCTCGCGGTCCCTCTGTGCTGTCTTTCCCACGCGGTCCCCCTGTGCTGTCTTTCCCTCGCGGCCCCACTGTGCTGTCTTTCCTTTGCGGTTGTCGGCTCTTTCGCGAGCCTCGATTCAGTATTAAAAAAAAAAAAAAAAAAAAAAAAAAAAAACTTTGATCTTTTCTACCCCCGCTAATTTCAGCCCAATTCCACTTTTTTGAAATACCAACCTCTGTCCAGGAAGTCCTTGGTGTCCTTGTGTTTTATACTTCTCCCTCCCCCCCCCCCCCTTCCCTTGCCTCCTCCCCCCGGGTCCTCTCCCTTCCACACATCTCCCTGCTCTCGGATGTTGTGTTTGTGTGCTTCCCCTTCTCCCCATCTTGTCTTCCGCTCCCTCTTTTTGGGTATTTTGTTTGTCTGGTTGATTTGTTTGTGAAGTAAATGTTAACTCTTTCACGAGCCTCGATTCAGTATACAAAAAAAAGAAGAAAAAAAAGACGCTGGATGGAGTGCAGGAGAGTTTAGGGAATGTATGAAAGAGGCACTGTAACTGTAAGAGATGGAATTTTTTTGTGGATGAATAGATTTGGTGAGCAAGTCGAAGGCAGCCTTTTAAAGAAGAAGAAGAAGAAGAAAAAGGTGTTATAATAAACGACGGAATACAGAACTTGAGGGGAAAGTGTAAACATTTTAAAGTTTAACAGTGATAACTATCTGGGGAAATGGGGGAGAAACACGTGGTCGAAGAACGAACGAACGAATAAGAACGAATTAACGAATGAGAACAACAAATAAGAACAGAGAAGGATATGTTTTTTTTGTTTTTTTTTTGATGTTGAGATGTTAAACAACTAAGTAGGCTATGGGGTGAAAAGACTGGGAAAACAGAGAACGAAAGTTATTGGAGCACAAATGACGGACCGCTGAGAGAAAAACAAAGCCTCAAGGTTGGACACTGTACAAGGCTTCAAAAGACACGACATGAATTAACACGATTTTCTATACAGGTATGAAAGATTTCCACCGAAAATCTTCCTCGGGACACACTCTATACGTACAACACCATAAAATAAATACAGTTATAACGAAAATACAAATGGGAACAATTACTTAACTTCGATGGAGAGCATGGAGAGCTGCGAATAAAAGAAACTTCGCCAGCAAGACCGGAAGCGGAAGTGGTTTATGTGTTCTGTGACCGAATTGATTCATAATTTAATTTTTTCATGATTATTATTTATTTATCTTTTATTGATTTTAATTATACAATTAATCGATCAATTAGTGTACACCTCTCCCTCCCAATGCAGCCTCTATGAGCTGCACTGCGGTATTGCCGGGCGCCGGGGGCGCCCCGTCAATGCCGCGCTGTAGGATATTTAATTATTTGGCAAGGGGGCGGTGTACTTTGAATGTATCTGTGCTTGTTGTACACCGCACCTTTCCTATGCCATCTCCAGGCATTGCAAATCGTCATTGCTGGGCACTGAAGGGGGCTCGGCAGTGACGCATGCTGAAAGGGAGTACTCGGTTTTCACTCTGTTTGTTGTACACCGCTCCTTTCCTATGCCATCTCCAGGCATTGCAAATCGTCATTGCCGGGCACCGAAGGGGGCTCGGCAGTGACGCACGCTGAAAGAGAGTACTCAGTTTTCACTCTGGTTGTTTGTTTGTTGTACACCGCACCTTTCCTATGCCATCTCCAGGCATTGCAAATCGTCATTTCCGGGCACCGAAGGGGGCTCGGCAGTGATGCACGCTGAAAGGGAGTACTCAGTTTTCACTCTGGTTGTTTGTTTGTTTTTGTACACCGCTCCTTTCCTATGCCATCTCCAGGCATTGCAAATCGTCATTGCCGGGCACCAAAGGGGGCTCGGCAGTGACGCACGCTGAAAGAGAGTACTCAGTTTTCACTCTGGTTTCTTTCTTGTTTGTTTTCTTTCTTTCTTGTTTGTTTGTTTTCTTTCTTGTTTGTCCGGGCGATATCTCAGCCATCCTTTGAGCTAGGAAGCTGAAATTTTGGCACAATAGTGAGAAAGTGCTTTGTCAAAAACGTTTTTTTTTTTTTTGATTAATCAATAAATTGAGGAGTTATTTAATTATTAGCGATTAATTAAGTACTTATTTAATTAATTAAATTTCCTTTCTCTTCTGACCATTAACTCAGGCACCTTTTGAGTTAGGAAGCTGATATTTGGACATGCCAATGACCAGGTGATGTGGCTGCAAAGGATATTTTTGATTTATTAATTAATCAATTAATCGATTAATTATTTAATTATTCGATTAATGACCAAAAAATTTTTTTTTTTAAAGTTACAGATTCTGATGAAATAGTGGTAGTTTATGTGTTCTCTGATCAAATTGATTAATAATTTAATTTTTTTATGATTATTATTTATTGTACACCGCTCCTTTCCTATGCCATCTCCAGGCATTGGAAATCGTCATTGCCGGGCACCAAAGGGGGCTCGGCAGTGACGCACGCTGAAAGAGAGTACTCAGTTTTCACTCTGGTTTCTTGTTGTACACCGCTCCTTTCCTATGCCATCTCCAGGCATTGCAAATCGTCATTGCCGGGCACCAAAGGGGGCTCGGCAGTGACGCACGCTGAAAGAGAGCACTCAGTTTTCACTCTGGTTTCTTTCTTGTTTGTTTGTTTGTTTGTTTTCTTTCTTGGTTGTCCGGACGATATCTCAGCCATCCTTTGAGCTAGGAAGCTGAAATTTCGGCACAATAGTGAGCAAGTCCTTTGTCAAAAACAGTATTTTTTTTTTTTGATTAATCAATAAATTGAGGAGTTATTTAATTATTAGCGATTAATTAAGTACTTATTTAATTAATCAAATTTCCTTTCTCTTCTGAATATTAACTCAGGCACCTTTTGAGTTAGGAAGCTGATATTTGGACATGCCAATGACCAGGTAATTTGGCTGCAAAGGATATTTTTGATTTATTAATTAATCAATTAATCGATTAATTATTTAATTCTTCGATTAATGACAAAAAAATTTTTTTTTTTAAAGTTACAGATTCTGATGAAATAGTGGTAGTTTGTGTTCTCTGACCAAATTGATTAATAATTTAATTTTTTTATGATTATTATTTATTTATTTTCATTATTAATCATTTATTTATTTTCTTTCTCATTTGGCCAATATCTCAGGCACCTTTTGAGCTGGGAAGCTAATATTTGGACATGAGTGACCAAGTGATGTGGCTATCCAGGATATTTTTGATTTATTGATTAATCATTTCATCTATTAATTATTTATTGATTAATCGATTAATTATTTATGGAGTAATCAATTTTATGAATACCGACTTCCGTGGACTTCCGGTTCCTCGGGTGAGTGAGGCGTGCTTCGAGCTCTCCACGGCATCGAAGTTTGAGTGTTTTCCCATTCTTGTCTTTGTCAAATTTCCACTGGTTATTTTGCTGTGTACGTGTTATTGTGTGTTTCTAGTTTGTGTTGGTTTGTGGTTCATGCAAACTTGTGTGTAGTTAATCGTTTTCTGAGTCGTACCTCGTGCGCGGCCTGGTGACTTGGGGCTTCCCTCCCCCCGTCGGTGTTTTGTCGGTTTGGGTTATTTCCTTCGCTGTATTGCTTGTTTCTTTTATTTTGTTTTCTCCCCCTCACCTCACCTCCTGAGACAAAGAATTCTATATTGGTTCTTTCTCTCCTCCCGGATACGTGCTTGTTCGCTCTCCTCCTCGTCTCGGCTTGTGCCCCGACCCCTGTATCTCGTTTTCTTCCGCCTCTGCTACTTCTTTCTCAAATCCACGTTCTCGCTTGGAGACTTTTCCCGGATTGTTTTTTCATCGTTCTGTTTGGATATTGTTGGAATATGTTTAAACCGCAGCCGTGATGCTGACGCCCCCCCCCCCCCCCCCCAGAATTTACATGTTTTAAACGTTTCCCAGTGTGTACCCTGGTCAGAATAGGTACACCGTATCCCTGCGTGTCGTAAGAGACGACTAAGAGGGTTGGCGTCAGGAAGGGCATCCGGCCATAAAAACATTGCCTCAAAAAGAGAACCATGACAATCACAAGTACATATGGGCAGGGTGCAGCCCGAAGTGGAGATCGGTTTCTGAGGTTTGGGACATGGAATGTGGGGACAATGACAGGGAGATCAGGAGAAGTGGTGGAAGTATTGGTCAGAAGAAGAGTGGACATATGTTGTGTGCAAGAGACGAGATGGAAGGGAAGTGGTGTGAGAATGGTGAAGGGTAGGCAGGGACAGAAATACAAGTTTGTGTGGCAAGGGTGCCCGGAGGGCGTGAATGGTGTTGGTGTCCTGTTTTCTGAGGAGTTTGTAGACAGTGTGGTGAGTGTGACTAGAGTGAGTGATAGGTTGATGATGGTGAAAATGATGATTGGAAAGCTCTTGGTGAACGTCATCTCGGGATATGCTCCGCAGGTTGGTCGAAGCGATGAAGAGAAGGACAAGTTCTGGTGTGCGATAGAGAAGCTGATGGAAAACGTGAAAGATGAGGAAGTTGTTGTGGTGGGAGGAGACCTGAATGGACATGTGGGAAGGAGTATGGATGGTTTTGAGGGAGTTCATGGGGGTTACGGATATGGTGTGAGAAATGGAGAAGGTGAAAGGATTTTGGAGTTTGCTGATGGAGCTGATTTGTTGATTTGTAATACTCAGTTCCAGAAAGAGGACAATAAGCTTGTTACATACACGTCAGGTGGGTCGACGACAACCGTTGACTACCTGATGGTGCGTCGGCGAGATAGGGGGCACCTCCGGGACACAAAGTTGATCCCGGGGGAGGAGGCTGTTTCACAGCACCACTTGGTTGTCTGCGACATAAGGGTGAAAGGTGCGAGGAGAGCTCGGCGGGTGAAGTACCAACCGAGAATGAAGGTGTGGAGGTTGAAAGAGGTGACAGTAAGGGAGGCATTAAAAGAGAGGCTGAGTAGGGTAGAGGATGATGTGGTTGAGCTTGAAAGTGGTTGGATGTCAATGAAAGCTAGTCTGTTGGGAGCCGTTGGTGAGGTATGTGGATGGACAAAAGGACCACCGAGGCACTCGGAAACATGGTGGTGGGATGTTGAGGTTGGAAAGAGGATTGACGAGAAGAGGAAGAAGTTCAAAGAGTGGCAGAAGGCGAAGGGTACGGGAGCAGAAACAGCAGAGCATGAAAGTTATAAGGCAGCCAGGAAGGCTGCAAAGAAAGAGGTAGCAAAGGCGCAGGAGGCATGTAGGAAAATGTTCGGAGAACGCTTGGATTCGGAAGAGGGTCAGAAAGCAGTATTTAGGATTGCAAAGCACATAGCGAAAGAGAGGTGTGATGTGATGGGGGTGAGTTGCTTGAAGGATGAAGTGGGACAAATCGTTGTCGACCCAGATGGAATTAAAGGAAGATGGAAAAGATATATGGAAATTGGAAATGCTGTTGAATACAGAGAATGAATGGGATGGCAACATAGAGAGTAACCCAGTTTTAGGACCGGCAGAGAAGATAACTGAGAAGGAAGTTGAGGAAGCGATAAAAGCAATGAAGAGTGGAAAAGCGGGAGGGCCGACGGGAGTTGTGGGAGATATGTTGAAGGCAGCAGGAAGTTGGGGTGTGAAGAGAATGACAGAGATCTGTAATCTGGTGGTGAAAGAAGGCCGCATTCCAGTGGATTGGGAACTGAGTACCCTCGTCCCTCTATACAAGGGGAAAGGTGACCCTCTGGAGTGTGGCTCGTACCGAGCGATAAAGTTATTGGAGCATGGAATGAAGGTATTGGAAAGGGTGTTGGAGAGGAGGATAAGGAAGAAAGTGAAGATCGACGAAATGCAGTTTGGATTTATGCCAGGAAGAGGAACGACAGATGCGCTTTTCATTGTGAGGCAGTTGCAGGAGAAGTACATGGATAAGAGGAAGAAGTTGTTTTTTGGGTTTGTTGATCTGGAGAAAGCATTCGATAGGGTTCCACGCAAAGTATTGACATGGGCATTGAGGAAGTTAGGAGTGGAGGAATGGTTGATCAGAGTAGTGATGGCAATGTACAAAAGAGCACGCACAGCTGTAAGGACGAAGGACGGGAACAGTGGTGAGTTTGAGGTGAAGGTGGGAGTGCATCAGGGGTCGGTACTAAGTCCACTACTATTTGTAGCTGTGATGGAGGTGCTGGCTCAGACCGTAAAGGAGGGTTTACCATGGGAGTTGTTGTATGCAGATGATCTGGTGTTGATTGCGGAAAGTATGGATGGACTGAAGGAAAAGATGAACAAGTGGAAGGAATGTATGGAGACAAAAGGTCTGAAGGTGAATATCGGAAAGACAAAGGTGATGGCAAGTGGTAAAGCATGTGGTGAGGTGGAAAGAACTGGGAAGTGGCTGTGTGCTGTGTGCAGGAAGGGTGTCGGAGTGAACTCCATTCAATGTACAATGTGTGCTGAGTGGGTTCATCAAAAATGTAGTGGTCTGAGAGGGTCATTAACCAGTGTGGCAGCTACATTCAAATGTAAGGTGTGCACAGAGGGAGCTGCAGATGGAGGAAATGTTGAGTTGGATCTTGGAGACGGCGTGAAGCTGGAAGGTGTGAAAACATTTTGCTACCTCAGAGACATGCTGAATGGAGAAGGTGGATCAGACTCGGCAACGGTTGCTCGAGTGAGATGTGCATGGAAGAAGTTTCGGGAACTGAGTGGCGTGCTGATGAGGAGGAGAGTGTCGCTGAAGCTGAAGGGAAAGGTGTATGCTGCATGTGTGAGAAGTGTTATGATTTATGGGAGCGAGACATGGGTAATGAATGTAGAGCAGCAACGAAGGCTGGAAAGGGTGGAAATGCGAATGGCTCGGTGGATGTGCGGAATATCGTTGAGAGAGAGGAAGACAAATGATGAATTTCGAAAGATGATGGGAATAGAGCCTGTGATTGATGTTGTGAAGAGAAACAGGTTGAGATGGTTTGGTCATGTGTTGAGGAAGGATGAAAGTGACTGGTTGAGAAGAGTGATGGAAGTTAATGTAGAAGGAAGTAGAGGACGGGGAAGACCGCGAAAGACTTGGCTAAAGATGGTGGAAGAAGAAATGCGGGCAAGGGGGTTAACAAGGAGAGATGCAGAAAATAGGGCAAAATGGAGAAGATTGTCATGGGGACCGCAAGGCTAACCCCCGCTCTAGCAGGGAACATGGCCTTAAAATGCATGTTGTTGTTGTTGTTGTTGTTGGAGTAATCAATTAATTATTAAATTTTTTATAAATGACTTATTTAATTACATTTCTAAAAGATACATCTTCGGATGAAGCACTAGTGGTTTAGTTATGCGATTAGCCAATTGATTATGAAAATATTTTGTGATAATCTTTTATTGATTTTAATTATACAATTAATCAATCAATTAGTGTACACCTCTCCCTCCCAATGCAGCCTCAATGAGCTGCACTGCGGTATTGCCGGGCGCTGGAGGCACCCCGGCAATGCTGCGCTGCAGCATATTTAATTATTTGGCATGGGGCGGTGTACTTTGAATGTACTGTATGTGTATTTGTTTTTGTACACCGCTCCTTTCCTATGCCATCTCCAGGCATTGCAAATCGTCATTGCCGGGCACCAAAGGGGGCTCGGCAGTGACGCACGCTGAAAGAGAGTACTCAGTTTTCACTCTGGTTTCTTTCTTTCTTGTTTGTTGTACACCGCTCCTTTCCTATGCCATCTCCAGGCATTGCAAATCGTCATTGCCGGGCACCAAAGGGGGCTCGGCAGTGACGCACGCTGAAAGAGAGTACTCAGTTTTCACTCTGGTTTCTTGTTTGTTTTCTTGTTTGTTTGTTTTCTTTCTTGGTTGTCCGGACGATATCTCAGCCATCCTTTGAGCTAGGAAGCTGAAATTTCGGCACAGTAGTGAGCAAGTCCTTTGTCAAATACGGTATTTTTTGTTTTTTGAATAATCAATTAATTGAGGAGTTATTTAATTATTAGCGTTTAATTAAGTACTTATTTAATTAATTAAATTTCATTTATCTTCTGACCATTATTAACTCAGGCACCTTTTGAGTTAGGAAGCTGATATTTGGACATGCCAATGACCAGGTGATTTGGCTGCAAAGGATATTTTTGATTTATTAATTAATCAATTAATCGATTAATTATTTAATTATTCGATTAATGACAAAAAAAATTTTTTTTTTTAAGTTACAGATTCTGATGAAATAGTGGTAGTTTATGTGTTCTCTGACCAAATTGATTAATAATTTAATTTTTTTATGATTATTATTTATTTATTTTCATTATTAATCATTTATTTATTTTCTTTCTCATTTGGCCAATATCTCAGGCACCTTTTGAGCTGGGAAGCTAATATTTGGACATGAGTGACCAAGTGATGTGGCTATCAAGGATATTTTTGATTTATTGATTAATCATTTCATCTATTAAGTATTTATTGATTAATCGATTAATTATTTATTGAGTAATCAATTAATTATTTAATTTTTTATAAATGACTTATTTAATTAAATTTCTAAAAGATACATCTTCGGATGAAGCACTACTGGTTTAGTTATGCGATTAGCCAATTGATTATGAAAATATTTTGTGATAATCTTTTATTGATTTTAATTATACAATTAATCAATCAATTAGTGTACACCTCTCCCTCCCAATGCAGCCTCAATGAGCTGCACTGCGGTATTGCCGGGCGCCGGAGGCGCCCCGGCAATGCCGCGCTGCAGCATATTTAATTATTTGGCATGGGGCGGTGTACTTTGAATGTATGTGTACTTGTTTGTTGTACACCGCTCCTTTCCTATGCCATCTCCAGGCATTGCAAATCGTCATTGCCGGGCACCAAAGGGGGCTCGGCAGTGACGCACGCTGAAAGAGAGTACTCAGTTTTCACTCTGGTTTCTTGTTTTCTTTCTTGGTTGTCCGGACGATATCTCAGCCATCCTTTGAGCTAGGAAGCTGAAATTTCGGCACAGTAGTGAGCAAGTCCTTTGTCAAATATGGTATTTTTTGTTTTTTGAATAATCAATTAATTGAGGAGTTATTTAATTATTAGCGTTTAATTAAGTACTTATTTAATTAATTAAATTTCATTTATCTTCTGACCATTATTAACTCAGGCACCTTTTGAGTTAGGAAGCTGATATTTGGACATGCCAATGACCAGGTGATTTGGTTGCAAAGGATATTTTTGATTTATTAATTAATCAATTAATCGATTAATTATTTAATTATTCGATTAATGACAAAAAATTTTTTTTTTTTTAAGTTACAGATTCTGATGAAATAGTGGTAGTTTATGTGTTCTCTGACCAAATTGATTAATAATTTAATTTTTTTATGATTATTATTTATTTATTTTCATTATTAATCATTTATTTATTTTCTTTCTCATTTGGCCAATATCTCAGGCACCTTTTGAGCTGGGAAGCTAATATTTGGACATGAGTGACCAAGTGATGTGGCTATCAAGGATATTTTTGATTTATTGATTAATCATTTCATCTATTAAGTATTTATTGATTAATCGATTAATTATTTATTGAGTAATCAATTAATTATTTAATTTTTTATAAATGACTTATTTAATTAAATTTCTAAAAGATACATCTTCGGATGAAGCACTACTGGTTTAGTTATGCGATTAGCCAATTGATTATGAAAATATTTTGTGATAATCTTTTATTGATTTTAATTATACAATTAATCAATCAATTAGTGTACACCTCTCCCTCCCAATGCAGCCTCAATGAGCTGCACTGCGGTATTGCCGGGCGCCGGAGGCGCCCCGGCAATGCCGCGCTGCAGCATATTTAATTATTTGGCATGGGGCGGTGTACTTTGAATGTGTGTACTTGTTTTCTTTCTTGGTTGTCCGGGCGATATCTCAGCCATCCTTTGAGCTAGGAAGCTGAAATTTTGGCACAATAGTGAGAAAGTGCTTTGTCAAAAACGGTATTTTTTTTTTTTGATTAATCAATAAATTGAGGAGTTATTTAATTATTAGCGATTAATTAAGTACTTATTTAATTAATTAAATTTCCTTTCTCTTCTGACCATTAACTCAGGCACCTTTTGAGTTAGGAAGCTGATATTTGGACATGCCAATGACCAGGTGATTTGGCTGCAAAGGATATTTTTGATTTATTAATTAATCAATTAATCGATTAATTATTTAATTATTAGATTAATGACCAAAAATTTTTTTTTTTTTAAGTTACAGATTCTGATGAAATAGTGGTAGTTTATGTGTTCTCTGACCAAATTGATTAATAATTTAATTTTTTTATGATTATTATTTATTTATTTTCATTATTAATCATTTATTTATTTTCTTTCTCATTTGGCCAATATCTCAGGCACCTTTTGAGCTGGGAAGCTAATATTTGGACATGAGTGACCAAGTGATGTGGCTATCAAGGATATTTTTGATTTATTGATTAATCATTTAATCTATTAATTATTTATTGATTAATCGATTAATTATTTATTGAGTAATCAATTAATTATTTAATTTTTTATAAATGACTTATTTAATTAAATTTCTAAAAGATACATCTTCGGATGAAGCACTAGTGGTTTAGTTATGCGATTAGCCAATTGATTATGAAAATATTTTGTGATAATCTTTTATTGATTTTAATTATACAATTAATCAATCAATTAGTGTACACCTCTCCCTCCCAATGCAGCCTCAATGAGCTGCACTGCGGTATTGCCGGGTGCCGGAGGCGCCCCGGCAATGCCGCGCTGCAGCATATTTAATTATTTGGCATGGGGCGGTGTACTTTGAATGTATCTGTACTTGTTGTACACCGCACCTTTCCTATGCCATCTCCAGGCATTGCAAATCGTCATTGCTGGGCACCGAAGGGGGCTCGGCAGTGACGCACGCTGAAAGAGAGTACTCAGTTTTCACTCTGGTTGTTTTCTTGTTTTCTTTCTTTCTTGGTTGTCCGGACGATATCTCAGCCATCCTTTGAGCTAGGAAGCTGAAATTTCGGCACAGTAGTGAGCAAGTCCTTTGTCAAATACGGTATTTTTTGTTTTTTGAATAATCAATTAATTGAGGAGTTATTTAATTATTAGCGTTTAATTAAGTACTTATTTAATTAATTAAATTTCATTTATCTTCTGACCATTATTAACTCAGGCACCTTTTGAGTTAGGAAGCTGATATTTGGACATGCCAATGACCAGGTGATTTGGCTGCAAAGGATATTTTTGATTTATTAATTAATCAATTAATCGATTAATTATTTAATTATTCGATTAATGACAAAAAAAATTTTTTTTTTTAAGTTACAGATTCTGATGAAATAGTGGTAGTTTATGTGTTCTCTGACCAAATTGATTAATAATTTAATTTTTTTATGATTATTATTTATTTATTTTCATTATTAATCATTTATTTATTTTCTTTCTCATTTGGCCAATATCTCAGGCACCTTTTGAGCTGGGAAGCTAATATTTGGACATGAGTGACCAAGTGATGTGGCTATCAAGGATATTTTTGATTTATTGATTAATCATTTCATCTATTAAGTATTTATTGATTAATCGATTAATTATTTATTGAGTAATC
Organism: Myxine glutinosa; assembly: GCF_964187855.1. Taxonomy (NCBI): domain Eukaryota; kingdom Metazoa; phylum Chordata; class Myxini; order Myxiniformes; family Myxinidae; genus Myxine; species Myxine glutinosa. The sequence continues at coordinate 222,754,585 of NC_136261.1, forward strand.
AATTAATTATTTAATTTTTTATAAATGACTTATTTAATTAAATTTCTAAAAGATACATCTTCGGATGAAGCACTACTGGTTTAGTTATGCGATTAGCCAATTGATTATGAAAATATTTTGTGATAATCTTTTATTGATTTTAATTATACAATTAATCAATCAATTAGTGTACACCTCTCCCTCCCAATGCAGCCTCAATGAGCTGCACTGCGGTATTGCCGGGCGCCAGAGGCGCCCCGGCAATGCCGCGCTGCAGCATATTTAATTATTTGGCATGGGGCGGTGTACTTTGAATGTATGTGTACTTGTTGTACACCGCTCCTTTCCTATGCCACCTCCAGGCATTGCAAATCGTCATTGCCGGGCACCGAAGGGGGCTCGGCAGTGACGCACGCTGAAAGAGAGTACTCAGTTTTCACTCTGGTTTCTTGTTGTACACCGCTCCTTTCCTATGCCATCTCCAGGCATTGCAAATCGTCATTGCCGGGCACCAAAGGGGGCTCGGCAGTGACGCACGCTGAAAGAGAGTACTCAGTTTTCACTCTGGTTTCTTGTTTGTTTGTTTTCTTTCTTGTTTGTTTTCTTTCTTGGTTGTCCGGACGATATCTCAGCCATCCTTTGAGCTAGGAAGCTGAAATTTCGGCACAGTCGTGAGCAAGTCCTTTGTCAAATACGGTATTTTTTGTTTTTTGAATAATCAATTAATTGAGGAGTTATTTAATTATTAGCGTTTAATTAAGTACTTATTTAATTAATTAAATTTCATTTCTCTTCTGACCATTATTAACTCAGGCACCTTTTGAGTTAGGAAGCTGATATTTGGACATGCCAATGACCAGGTGATTTGGCTGCAAAGGATATTTTTGATTTATTAATTAATCAATTAATCGATTAATTATTTAATTATTCGATTAATGACCCAAAAAAAATTTTTTTTTAAGTTACAGATTCTGATGAAATAGTGGTAGTTTATGTGTTCTCTGACCAAATTGATTAATAATTTAATTTTTTTATGATTATTATTTATTTATTTTCATTATTAATCATTTATTTATTTTCTTTCTCATTTGGCCAATATCTCAGGCACCTTTTGAGCTGGGAAGCTAATATTTGGACATAAGTGACCAAGTGATGTGGCTATCAAGGATATTTTTGATTTATTGATTAATCATTTCATCTATTAATTATTTATTGATTAATCGATTAATTATTTATTGAGTAATCAATTAATTATTTAATTTTTTATAAATGACTTATTTAATTAAATTTCTAAAAGATACATCTTCGGATGAAGCACTAGTGGTTTAGTTATGCGATTAGCCAATTGATTATGAAAATATTTTGTGATAATCTTTTATTGATTTTAATTATACAATTAATCAATCAATTAGTGTACACCTCTCCCTCCCAATGCAGCCTTAATGAGCTGCACTGCGGTATTGCCGGGCGCCGGAGGCGCCCCGGCAATGCCGCGCTGCAGCATATTTAATTATTTGGCATGGGGCGGTGTACTTTGAATGTATGTGTACTTGTTTGTTTTCTTGTTTGTTTTCTTTCTTGTTTTCTTGGTTGTCCGGGCGATATCTCAGCCATCCTTTGAGCTAGGAAGCTGAAATTTCGGCACAGTAGTGAGCAAGTCCTTTGTCAAATACGGTATTTTTTGTTTTTTGAATAATCAATTAATTGAGGAGTTATTTAATTATTAGCGTTTAATTAAGTACTTATTTAATTAATTAAATTTCATTTCTCTTCTGACCATTATTAACTCAGGCACCTTTTGAGTTAGGAAGCTGATATTTGGACATGCCAATGACCAGGTGATTTGGCTGCAAAGGATATTTTTGATTTATTAATTAATCAATTAATCGATTAATTATTTAATTATTCGATTAATGACAAAAATTTTTTTTTTTTTAAAGTTACAGATTCTGATGAAATAGTGGTAGTTTATGTGTTCTCTGACCAAATTGATTAATAATTTAATTTTTTTATGATTATTATTTATTTATTTTCATTATTAATCATTTATTTATTTTCTTTCTCATTTGGCCAATATCTCAGGCACCTTTTGAGCTGGGAAGCTAATATTTGGACATGAGTGACCAAGTGATGTGGCTATCAAGGATATTTTTGATTTATTGATTAATCATTTCATCTATTAATTATTTATTGATTAATCGATTAATTATTTATTGAGTAATCAATTAATTATTTAATTTTTTATAAATGACTTATTTAATTAAATTTCTAAAAGATACATCTTCGGATGAAGCACTAGTGGTTTAGTTATGCGATTAGCCAATTGATTATGAAAATATTTTGTGATAATCTTTTATTGATTTTAATTATACAATTAATCAATCAATTAGTGTACACCTCTCCCTCCCAATGCAGCCTCAATGAGCTGCACTGCGGTATTGCCGGGCGCCAGAGGCGCCCCGGCAATGCCGCGCTGCAGCATATTTAATTATTTGGCATGGGGCGGTGTACTTTGAATGTATTTGTACTTGTTTGTTTTCTTGTTTGTTTTCTTTCTTGTTTTCTTGGTTGTCCGGGCGATATCTCAGCCATCCTTTGAGCTAGGAAGCTGAAATTTCGGCACAGTAGTGAGCAAGTCCTTTGTCAAATACGGTATTTTTTGTTTTTTGAATAATCAATTAATTGAGGAGTTATTTAATTATTAGCGTTTAATTAAGTACTTATTTAATTAATTAAATTTCATTTCTCTTCTGACCATTATTAACTCAGGCACCTTTTGAGTTAGGAAGCTGATATTTGGACATGCCAATGACCAGGTGATTTGGCTGCAAAGGATATTTTTGATTTATTAATTAATCAATTAATCGATTAATTATTTAATTATTCGATTAATGACAAAAAAATTTTTTTTTTTAAAGTTACAGATTCTGATGAAATAGTGGTAGTTTATGTGTTCTCTGACCAAATTGATTAATAATTTAATTTTTTTATGATTATTATTTATTTATTTTCATTATTAATCATTTATTTATTTTCTTTCTCATTTGGCCAATATCTCAGGCACCTTTTGAGCTGGGAAGCTAATATTTGGACATGAGTGACCAAGTGATGTGGCTATCAAGGATATTTTTGATTTATTGATTAATCATTTCATCTATTAATTATTTATTGATTAATCGATTAATTATTTATTGAGTAATCAATTAATTATTTAATTTTTTATAAATGACTTATTTAATTAAATTTCTAAAAGATACATCTTCGGATGAAGCACTAGTGGTTTAGTTATGCGATTAGCCAATTGATTATGAAAATATTTTGTGATAATCTTTTATTGATTTTAATTATACAATTAATCAATCAATTAGTGTACACCTCTCCCTCCCAATGCAGCCTCAATGAGCTGCACTGCGGTATTGCCGGGTGCCGGAGGCGCCCCGGCAATGCCGCGCTGCAGCATATTTAATTATTTGGCATGGGGCGGTGTACTTTGAATGTATGTGTACTTGTCTTTCTTTCTTGTTTGTTTGTTTTCTTGTTTGTTTGTCCGGACGATATCTCAGCCATCCTTTGAGCTAGGAAGCTGAAATTTCGGCACAATAGTGAGCAAGTCCTTTGTCAAAAACGGTATTATTTTTTTTTGATTAATCAATAAATTGAGGAGTTATTTAATTATTAGCGATTAATGAAGCACTTATTTAATTAATCAAATTTCCTTTCTCTTCTGACCATTAACTCAGGCACCTTTTGAGTTAGGAAGCTGATATTTGGACATGCCAATGACCAGGTGATTTGGCTGCAAAGGATATTTTTGATTTATTAATTAATCAATTAATCGAGTAATTATTTAATTATTCGATTAATGGCAAAAAATTTTTTTTTTTAAAGTTACAGATTCTGATGAAATAGCGGTAGTTTATGTGTTCTTTGACCAAATTGATTAATAATTTAATTTTTTTATGATTATTATTTATTTCTTTTCATTATTAATCATTTATTTATTTTCTTTCTCATTTGGCCAATATCTCAGGCACCTTTTGAGCTGGGAAGCTAATATTTGGACATGAGTGACCAAGTGATGTGGCTATCAAGGATATTTTTGATTTATTGATTAATCATTTCATCTATTAATTATTTATTGATTAATCGATTAATTATTTATTGGGTAATCAATTAATTATTTAATTTTTTATAAATGACTTATTTAATAAAATTTCTAAAAGATACATATTCGGATGAAGCACTAGTGGTTTAGTTTTGCGATTAGCCAATTGATTATGAAAATATTTTGTGATAATCTTTTATTGATTTTAATTATACAATTAATCAATCAATTCGTGTGCACCTCTCCCTCCCAATGCAGCCTCAATGAGCTGCACTGCGGTATTGCCGGGCGCCGGAGGCGCCCCGGCAATGCCGCGCTGCAGCATATTTAATTAATTGGCATGGGGCGGTGTACTTTGAATGTATTTGTACTTGTTTGTTTGTTTTCTTGCTTTCATGTTTGTTTGTCCGGACGATATCTCAGCCATCCTTTGAGCTAGGAAGCTGAAATTTCGGCACAGTAGTGAGCAGGTCCTTTGTCAAAAACGATATTTTTTGTTTTTTAAATAATCAATGAATTGAGTTATTTAATTATTAGCGATTAATTAAGTACTTATTTCATTAATCAAATTTCCTTTCTCTTCTGACCATTAACTCAGGCACCTTTTGAGTTAGGAAGCTGACATTTGGACATGCCATTGACCAGGTGATTTGGCTGCAAAGGCTATTTTTGATTTATTAATTAATCAATTAATCGATTAATTATTAAATTATTCGATTAATGACAAAAAATATATATAAAAATTTCAGTTACAGATTCTGATGAAATGGTGGTGGTTTATGTGTTCTGTGACCGAAATGATTAGTAATTTAATTTTTGAATGATTATTATTTATTTATTTTCATTATTAATCATTTATTTATTTTCTTTCTCATTTGGCCAATATCTCAGGCACCTTTTGAGCTGGGAAGCTAATATTTGGACATGACAGTGACCAAGTGATGTGGCTATCAAGGATATTTTTGATTTATTGATCAATTATTTATTGATTTATCGATTAATTATTTATTGATTAATCAATTAATTATTTTAAAATTTTTATTACTGAGTTATTTATTTACATTTCTCAAAGATACATCTTCGGATGAAGCACTAGTGGTTTAGTTATGCTATTAGCCAATTGATTAAGAAAATATTTTGTGATAATCTTTTATTGATTTTAATTATACAATTAATCAATCGATTAGTGTACACCTCTCCCTCCCAATGCAGCCTCTATGAGCTGCACTGCGGTATTGCCGGGTGCCGGAGGCGCCCCGGCAATGCCGCGCTGTAGGATATTTAGTTATTTGGCATGGGGGCGGTGTACTTTGAATGTATCTGTACTTGTTTTTGATTTATTGATTAATAATTTAATCGATTAATTATTTATTGATTAATCAATTAATTATTTAATTTTTTATTAATGACTTATTTAATTAAATTTCTAAAAGATACATCTTCGGATGAAGCACTGGTGGTTTAGTTATGCTATTAGGCAATTGATTAAGAAAATATTTTGTGATAATCTTTTATTAATTTTAATTATACAATTGATCAATCAATTAGTGTGCACCTCTCCCTCCCAATGCAGTCTCTATGAGCTGCACTGCGGTATGGCCGCCGCGGCAATGCCGCGCTGTAGGATATTTAATTATTTGGCATGGGGCGATGTACTTTGAATGTATCTGTACTTGTTTTAAATGCTTTAAAAATACAAGGAATTAATTGCAATATTATGTTTCTGTTTGAACACCTTGAAGATCCTTATTAATGGAAGTATACTTTGTGTTTTATCTTTGCACATCTCTGATCCATTTTATTAATTTTCTAGTTTTGGTATCATTTCTTGTGCTTATATATTTCGAGGTGCTACCAATGCTATTTTAGTTAAAAGTTTGATTGTGTATGCTTGTTTATCTACAGCTCCAAAGGTGTACAGCTTCAGCTCTGGGCTTGCCGACGTTAATGTATCGAACAAGGATGGAAGGGTTTTGAAGGTATGGCTGTTGAGACAGCATTTTCAAGTCTGTTTTGTAATTGCATGGTTTTTATGCACAACTGCAATCTGAAATACTCCAAACATTTTTATGCTTCCACCGCCAAAGTCGCCGGAGGCATTATGTTTTTGGGTTGTCCGTCAGTCCATGTGTCCATGATAGATTTTCGTTACCACGATAACTTGAGAATGGTTGAAGGGATCTAAGTCAAACTTGATACAGGTATGAGGTATGTATAAGGATGTAAAGATGGACTGATGATATTTTGGAGTCACAAGGTCAAAGGTCATGTTGGGTAGAAATTCTGTTCCTGTGCTAACTTGTGAACCAGTGATGGAATTTTGACCAAACTTGGTATAGGTATATATTGTGATGCAAAGATGAACCGATTACATTTCGTCATCAAGAGGTCAAAGGTCAGAGGTCATGTCAGTTAAAAATGTGATACTTGAGAACAGCTAAAGGGATTACAATCAAACTTGGTACAAGTATGTATAATGATGTAATGTGGACGTAGGCATATTGGTCGATGCCGTTACATCGGTTGACGTCGTGACATTTGGTCAACGTCGTGTCATCAAAGAGTACCATTCTAGTTTTGAGATGCTTATTTTGCCTTTGTATATTTTATTCTTAGAAATCCATTTTCACCATGTACGATCGAGAGCAAGTACAAGTGTAACAACTGATTTCTCAAATATAACTATCGCTCTCCTGATTTAAAAAAACTTTCAACTACTACTACATACTATACTACATCTGCAAGTACTACATACTGTCGTGCGACTCCGGTTAACACTAGAGACTGCGGAAGACCGGAACGGCTTCAATGGAGGCGATGACCAAACACGGATTTCACTATCAAACGCGGGAGGAAGAAGGAAAATGGAAGGCTGCGGCAAAAGCTTAACTGCGGACACTCCGATCCTGTAGAGGGATTAACTCAAGCGGGCACAGGTTTTGAATGGGAAAGGAAAATAATACACGGGTTTATTGAACAGAAGGCAGGGACAGGAAAATGCGATAATAAATCTAAAACTCCTAAATTGGGATCCCACACACCGACTTCGAATACAGACGAGGGAATATGAATACGAAAGAAAATGTCTCGTCGTGTAAAGTGTATACGCGGAGCTCGGGCTTATCTGGCTCTTGTCGTCTTGTCTCCGCTGCCCACACGCGGCTTCGTTCGGCCCCGATGCACTCACGAGGCCTCGCTCCAAGCGCCACAAGGCCTCGCTCCAAGCGCCACAAGGCCTCGCTCCAAGTGCCACAAAGCCTCGCTCCAAGTTCCAAAGCACCCACGAGGTCCCTCGCTCCAGCACTACAGCACCGAGCACCGCTCCAAGCACAAGCGCCGCTCCAAGCACCACAAGGTCCCACAGCAGGTAAAGCACCGCGCGTCCAACGCAGGCTAGCGGCTCCAAGCGAGGTCGATCTTCACACACGATCGGCCTGCCACGCCCCAGTCAGCTCTCCCGAAGCAAACGTGCAAGAACAAGCGAACTCCACTCGGGCTATATCTCAACTCAACTCGGGCTGCGCAAGACCAAGCGCCGGATGTCCAAAAGGGCTAGCTGCGCAAACAAGAGCACGAACCGCAAGAGACTCTCCAGACCAACTCTCTCCCTCTCTCTCCGCATCTAAATGGCGTTTGGCGCTCTCTTAAATAACCTTGCTGGTGACATCACGTCAGCCTTGGCGCGCTACCCAATCAGTGCCCTCCACTGACTTGCTGGTTGGAGGTTCACGCCTACCGCGCCACCCCAACTCTCGTCCCCTGTTCCGTGGTCATAGCGCATGGCACTCGAGGTGGATAGGCCTGTCGGAGGTGTAAATGGCGGCGGCCATGCGGCGGTGTCCAGGCCTGGTTTCCTTCTGAAGTCATGTCAGGGGAAGGGAATCATTTAGTGTTGCGCTAGGGACCTATCTATGGTGTCTACAGGTGTGCATTGCCATAAGGGACAAAGGTTTGGCTGACCAGGTGAGACATACAGGGGCTTTATTCTTTAATCCCTAACTCTAACACGAACATCATGGTATGCTCACAAGTACACTTCTTACCCGACAAAACGCCTACACATGAAACGTATTACAGGGTAGATTTCTTACCGCGACAGACGAAGCACGTTACCTACACAGATCTATCTGGCTCTACATGTCACTACCCCCACCGACATAACAATGCTATTCCAACTCTGCATCCTTCCCTTTTTATTTTTGGAAACTTTCGGACAAGGAGATTAATTATTTGTAGTTTTGATGGTATAATTAGGAAGGCTACCATAATAAGACCTTTGTTGTTAAAAAATATATATCCTAAGACTTGTATTGTATCTACTATCTAGGTCTACAAGGACAATACAAGAACAGCACTCAGAAGAGTGCATACCTCTGCCAGGCTGAACAGTTTACATTTTGTATCCCACCGATGGACCAGATCTGATGATCTAATCAGCTTGTTCTTGTCACATACCCAACTAATACACTTTGTTTTGTCATAACTCATCCACAACCTATCACCACCTATCATGCTTTTTGTCGTTTTTGTTCCCATCTCTCAATGGTGAAGAATCACTTAAATTAAAAAATTCTCTGATCTGGATCTTCTCCAAAATCGAATAAATTCTTCCTTGTTGGACACCAAACTTGTCCACCAAATTTCGTCTGAATCCATCCATAACTTTTTGTGAGATATCGTGCTCGCAGACAGACATACAGGCAGACAGGGGTGAAAGTATAACCTCAGGCCACCTTTGGTGACTGAGATAATAAACTTAAATTTTCAGAACAAGCAACTAGTGTAACATTTTTCATTCCAATTCTGAAGTTGAAAGATAAGTTATTTAATGTTTAATCAACATTATATGGCTATTTTTTTTTAAAACTAAATACACCATTCTGTTTTGTTGTACAAGCTTTGAGTGGGGCAGCTTTCACTGTCAATAGTCGTATTTGGGAAGTTATATCTTTAATATAAAGCAGAAGTGTCCGTCTGTCCCCGAACTACTCCCTCAGTTTTGGGGCTTTTCCCTAAAAACCTTCTGTGGAATATTTTGCGATCCCAAGGTGGGTAGGAGGTGTCATAAATTTCTCAATACATTATGATTTTGATTTTCCATCTGTACAAAGTGTTACCTATCACCCCTTGCTTGTCGGCAAATTTGACCGTTTCGTCACATTTGGCAGATTTGTCACATCAGAACGGCGTCTATATTTGTTTACCTATATTTGTTTGTAACATTGCATTTTGTTATATTAATGCTATAGTATTAATTTGTGATTGGAATTATGCTGTTTGAAATATAGAGGTTGAGTTCAAAGCAGAATGAGGAAATGATGCGAGGGTTTCCATCCGTGACATTTGCGGACTCGCCATTTGCAGTTTCACCATTTTCCCTCATATGGAAACATTCAGCTGCAGTTTCCCCCCCCCCCCTAAGTCCTTCATGAACCGGCTGTCAATGCCTGACATTTGACTGAAGGTGGCACAGGAATGTGGAAATTATTGGTTCATGGTTTAGCATTCGCCGTTTCTGCATTGTCTGTTTGCATAAAATGGCCTCCCACCGGGCGCTCATGTGGACCATCGAGTATAAGGGCTGTATCTGGTTTCTGATTTGACAGAGCAATTGGTTGGTAAATAAGGGACGAGTAGGGATCCGAAGTTTGCAGGGTAACCCCTCCCACCCACCTGGTGACATGGAGGATGACATGGATAAATGGTGCCGAGTTAATTTTTTAATAGTATATTAAATGTGTTTCCCAATCATGTTCATCCATTTAAGAGTGCTTTAAATGCCAGTTTCCCCTTCTACATGTTACCGGATTTTGTCGCAGGTTGTGACCACAGTGTGGACATTCTTGTTCAAATATATTTGAGGTTGGGCCATTATCAAGGTTAAAAATATTAACACCTTTTTTAAGTATACCATCTGTGCATGCTTGTACCAATTATTTGCACATTGTTATAAAGCCATGCATATATGTATGAGTAGTAATAGTTGTTTATTTTTCCACTCCCTTTCCCTACCCTGCCTCAAACACCTTTGTAAAACTTTAACTCTGTTAAAATATTAATGAAAAACTATCACTAACAGATTTATAGACATTTTGGGTCTCTATTTTGGGCATGCTCCTCTGCTGTCTTGAAGGATGGTGGCAAGTTAGTAATGCAAAATGATGAGAACAGAATCTGCAGACACCTTTGTTATAATTCTCATCCATTAGTTGTTGATAAACCACCATTTTGATTTGTCTAAAACAGAATATTGAACATACTAGCAAGTTGGCCGTGCCCACACGGGATTCTAAACGGGGTAGGGTTGTAGACTGCAAAAATACAAATGGCGTCTTCTGTCATCAAGCCGGCAAGCTGGGAGCAACAATTGGCATTTTATCCCAGATCTGATGCAATTTAAATGCTCTAATGGCAGCGAGATGCTCCATTTGAAACTGGTTGTTTGATTATATGCACCTTTTTATGGCTATAATTTGTAATTAAAATTTGTATTAGTGTCAAAGCCAGTGATCAATTGCAAATTACTAGTAGTAGGATATAATATGGTCCTATTAAAAAAAAATTCCATTAACTGATATGGCAACATTTATCTTGCTACTCAAATATTGTTTATTTGCAAATATGTGAGCTGGTCAGGTCACTTGGGGTACCACTTGCAACATATTACTTTTGTTTTTGCAACCCTTTTTGCAGCTTGTGGTTCCACCTGACTTGGAAAAGAGGATCCGTGAGATGATCAACCAGCGGAATGCAGCAAAGGCCTGTGTAGGCACGGCCTCCTTTCGCCTCTCTGCAAAAAAGCTGCAGGTGTCCTGATAAGTGTAATTATCAAATAAATGAATGCCTTTCACATTACCTTTTGCATTCAAAGTTTGACACCATCTGGGGTGCAATTTATATTTTGATTATATGTGAAGAATCAAACACACTATGGTGTAGAGGTAGCACAATTAACGTTGAGCTTGGCTAGTCTGGATTTAATCATTGGCCTAACGATAAACTGCCAGTTGATGCTTTGCCGGCAGGGTGTTTCATCCCTGTGTATGCCGTCCATTGGTTGAATGATAAACTAGGTGCCCTGTCTGTTGTTATTATTATTATTTAGAAAACGTGAAATATCCCACTGTGTATTTTGTGCCGAGCTGGCAAGGTATTACTAGTATCCTGGCCAAATTCCAAATTCCGACTACCTCCACACTAGCCTGGTGTTGGCTTAGCGGTTAGGGTGCTGGCTTGGGATCCGAGGATCCTTGGTTCGAATCCCGGTCGATCGCTGAATTAACGCCAGGGGGGTTGACTCAGCCTGTCATCCTTCCGAGGTCGACAAATTGAGTACCAGCTTGCTGGGATGAATGATCCCGGTGTGTACCCCGATTTAGAATAGGTACATCGTATCTCTGCGCATCGTAAGAGGTGACTAAGGGTTGGCGTCAGGAAGGGCATCCGGCCATAAAAAGCATTGCCTCAAACAGGGAACCATAATTGTCATGGGCCCCGCAAGGCTATCCCCCACTCTAGCAGGGAAAAATGGCCTTAAAACGATCATTCATTCATTCATTCATTCACACACAGGGATACATACAAGGAACTTTAACACAGGTGGAGGCCATTTGGCCCATCATGCTCGTGCTACATTCACACCCCATTTATCCAGTCAATTCGTTTAATTATCATATAACTTCAGGTGAGCACCAGGCCTGGCTAGCCAGTTCATGGAAGACTTGGGTAAAAATGTTCCCCGTCTGACGCCACAAAAAGGTGGGAATTGTGTGTGTGTGTGTGTGTGTGTGTGTGTGTGTGTGTGCATGCGTGTGCGTGTGCGCGCGTGTGTGTGTGTGTGCAAGTTGTTGTTGTTGGCTGCTATTTGCAGACATGGGTGGCTTTTAGGAGATGGAACAGAGACCTACGAGGACGTCACCTTCAGATAACATTAAAGAGGTCTACACAGCTTTAAAGACCACGATACACAGTCACCGCAGAAGTTCCCGTGGAATCCCACACCAAGTCATGGTCCCCTACAAAAAAAGATTGTGTGACTGCTGCCAGGATACTCGCTCAACAGATCTTAGTTGACCGAGCGGAACCAATTGTTGTGTAACTGATTCCTGCGATCTATAAATCCCATTAAAATCCAGACAATCACAGACAGCTGCCTTACATCGCCATCAAAATGGACAGAATAAGTCGAAACACGACTTCTTTATAAACGTGGTGTTTACTAACAGGCAGGTATTTGCAGGTACACATTCACCTTATGCCCTAATCAGACACCCGTGCGATCAGATCCTTATTCGGTCAATTAGCAACTTTACGTTAACATTGGCACAAATCATGCATCCTATGTGAAAAGAGATGGGTGAGGGGCAAGATTGAGATAAGAGATAAGGAAAGAAAAAAATGGGACGTGTCGAGCCCCTACATACCTTGTGCTAGCCTGGTTGAGCTAGCACCACCTGAAAGCTCTGACTGGATGGTCCTTCAGCCTGGAATCCCTCGCGCTCCTCTCTTGGTCCTATCTGTGAACTCGATGCAGTGGCATAAACTCTATGCAGGTTTTTGGCGTGAAAATGCTTTGTGTGCGAGGAGATGGATGGATGGGTGTGTGGGTTGGGGGGGGGGGGGGGGCAGTGGAAGGGGAGGGAATGCAGCCAGATGGTGGGAATGTAGTGATCAATACTCAAGATGGTGTGCCAGGACGAGAGGCGAAGGATGTGTGTGTGAACGAGAAAGAGGCACGAGAATGAGAGGAAAAGTGAAAGAAGCAAGAACAGACAGAAACAATATAATACTATTTTGCCATATATGGATGCATCTGCCTTCTGTGATAGAATTAGGTCATTTGTAGTACATCTGACAGTACAGCACACAAATAGGTGGTTGTGGAAGGGAAATCGCAGCCAGAGGTACTCCTGAGATTTGGAGGGATGAGAGCGGTACACAGATGATGGGAAATTGAGTTCTTGATGTAAACTGCAGCTCCACCACCTCCACATGGTCTGGCACGTCGAAATCGAGAAGACCATAGTTGAGGAGAGGCAGAGGAAAATTCTGTGGGAAAATTAAATCCGTTCTTCTATTTTAAAGCAGATACTATCCGTTCTAGCAACAAGCAGCCTAGTTTTGAAGGATGTGGAACAACGTACCTGATATGATGAAGTAAACCATTTTAATCCCACACTCCCTGCAAAACCGATTAGTTTTGAGGATCCCAACGTCAGCAAAACCAAATACTGATACCACGATTTGGATAGACTTGAAGAAAGACAGCGATGTGTGAATGTGATGGGAGAGTGGGTGTGTCTTTTTGCAAGGATCCAATAATTAAACAAAGCAAGAAAATAAGAGAAAAGCAGTATGTTAGACATTTGGAAATTAGGATATATGAAGATAAATAACATTTTAATATCGTCATTTAAAGCATTTGAGTTGACATATTGTGACGTGACATGAGCAGAAAGAAAGGTTTTGGGACTAAATGAGTGATAGATTGAGGGGGTTTTTTGTTCTTGAGGAGAAGACTGTGAGTGAGGGGTGGGATTGAGAGTGACAAGATTGAGTATGACAGAAGGGTGAGGAAAGAAAGTGATAGTGAAGGACTTTAATGACGAAGCATAGTGTACTGAACACGTGGCCAACGAAAGAATGAAACAGCATTCCGTGGAGAACATACCTCTGTCAAGCAGAACTGTCTACGTTTTGGATCCAACTTATAGGCCGGATCTGGATTTGGACCTGATCCAAAATCGAATTGGCTTGTTCTTGTCACCTACCCAATGAATGCATCCACCAAGTTTTGTCATGATCTGTCCAAAACTTTTTGAAATATCACTGTTGCCCCCACGCCCAATGGTGAAGAATTACTTTAACAAAAGTGAAAAAGTTTTGGTATCTGGATCCGTAGCTTTACCAAAATCAAATCAATTTGTCCTTGTCAAACACCCAAACTGTCCACCTAGTTTCGTCTGAATCAGTCCATAACTTTTGAGATATCATCCACCTAGTTTCATAAGTACATATATGGTTTTTGACCCTGTCACTCAATGGTGAAGAATGAATCACTTGAAAAATTCTTGTGACAGTGTCCGAATCTGGATCTTCACCAAAATCAAATCGATTCGTCCTTGTTAAACTCAACGTGTCCACCAAATTTTGTCTGAATCCATCCATAACTTTTTAAGATATATTGCTCACAGACAGACAGACAGCCAGGGGTGAAAACATAACCCCATCCACCTTTGGTGGTGGAGGTAATGATTCCATCAAAACATGTGGTAATAGGTCTTTTAAAAAGTATCAGGAAGACATTGGAATAATAGTGGAAAGAGTGATGTAAAGAGATGGTGGGAGTCAAAAATTATGAATCAGTGTGAGGATAAGGGGTTAAATTGGTGAGGCAATACACTGCTGCCAAAGTCATATAAATTTTTAAGTCTTTGTTTCAGATGGGATAGCCAAATAGGCCAATCGGTTTATTTACTTATTTTATTTTAATTTTTTGTAATCCCTATTTACTTTTTGTTTTTCCCAGGATGTGTATCAGTCATTGCATGCAACAGGCTTCAACCACGAGCACATAGATACTGCCATGACAGCTACGTTGGCTTACGGGGGTGATCTGCGTACTGCGCTTGATTGGCTCTGCCTAAATCTGCCTGATGGTATGCGATTCACCAAGTCACTTTTGCTTTTTGAAATTATGAAATGTTTGTATAGTCCGATGGATTTTGAGTGAATAGATACAATGATAAATCATTTTATTGAACATAATTTTTCATTGAATATCAACTTTTATTTTGCTAATGTGGCATAATAAAATTCAGTTCTTCACTTCCTTGAAGCTATTTGAATCATAAAGAATAAATTTGCAATTGGTCATTTCACTTTCCAAAGGGGGAAAATGACAACAATAAAAACACATGTCATTAATGGATTTGGATTATGGATTTTTTTCTATCCTGCCTGCTATAAAATATAATGGCCCATACAGTGCCTTCAGAAAGTATTCACACATTCTTGACTTTGTTACATTTTGTTATGTTACAGCCTGAATTTAAAATTTATAATATTGAGATTTTTTTGGTAACTGATCTTCACATCTATATTATAATAGGCTACTGAGGAGCGATTGGAGAGGCGAGTGAGGAACGATTGGAGAGGCGAGTGAGGAGCGATTGGAGAGGCGAGTGAGGCACGATTGGAGAGGAGTGTGAGGCGCGATTGGAGAGGCGTGTGAGGGATTGGAGAGGAGAGGAGAGGAGTGTGAGGGATTGGAGAGGTGAGGGATTGGAAAGGAGAGGAATGTGAGGGATTGGAGAGGAGAGGAGTGCTAGGTGGAGAGAGGAGAGTGTCAGGTGGAGACAGGAGAGTGTGTCAGGTGGAGAGGCGTGAGGGGTCACATATTATGTGAAATAAATAAATTGTGTTCATTACACCACTTCTGGATCTGATGACTTGCCAGTAACCATTTTGTAAAAATGAATGTGCAGCATCTAACTCAATATGTCGAAATGTCACACACATCCATGCCCGTGGGATTCCCACGGGTGACCCCGCTCGTCTATATTATAATAGGCTACGGTGATTCTGTCTGCCTGTCTGTCTCTCCGGGGGTGTGGCTTACTCCGTTTACAGAGTAGCTCCACCCATTCTTGGAGAGGCTTCATATAAACAAATATCCACCACTTTATTAACTCGAATAGCTTTGAGGCCTGTTTAGTTAGGCCCGTGCTGTCTTGCTATCTCTCACAGGTTTATTTCAACTCATTCGATATATCATTTCACTTTTAACAGTCGCTAACATAGTTTTAGACTCGGTTGAAAAAAAACGGGAAGAAAATCCGATGAAAGTTTCCGTTTATAGAACGAAATGAATTCTCAAAGGCCTGTAACATAAAGCCCATTCATTGAGTCACCCTCACGATTTTATATCGAATTCACCATCTGATTTAATTTTTATCGATGGTTTTAGACTCGGTGTCAGAAATGAGAACATTCACGCACACACGGGAAAATGCAGAGATATATTTTTTAAAATCGCACCACGATGATACACGAAAATACACCGCCTAAAATAAGTCGGGGAAAATGTCGACATATATTAAAAATTCGCTTTTTCTTTTCCGTTAAGATATATTACTTTTACTTTTGATGACAGTCGTCACAAAAACGTCAACAATGATGCCGACATATATTTCTTCGTTCTAATTTCATTCAACATTATTATCCGGAAGTAAAATATGTTTCAGGAAATTACCAAGAGATATTTCTTCGTTTTTTTTTTTTTTAGTTAGTTATGTGTACATACACTTTAAATAGGCTTCTTTGAAATCTAGAATGACTCAACCGGAATCGACGCGGGACTATGTATCATACACCGCCCAAATAGCTCAAAATGTCGACATATATGAAAAAATTGCTTTTTCTTTTCCGTTAAGATGTATTACTTTTGCGTTTGATGACAGTCGTCACAAAAACGTCAACAATTATGCCGACATATATTTCTTCGTTCTCATTTCATTCAATGGTATTATCCGGAAGTAAAGGTTCACGTGTTCATTTCACGTGTGCACGTACACTTTAAAAACAACCTTTAGAGGCCATTTCCCCCCGCAAAGCGGGGGTTGGCCTTTCTCGGGAACCGTGGTTGTTGTTGTTTTTCGGTCCCCTTTTTGAAGCAATGTTTTACGGCCGGATGCCCTTCCTGACGCCAACCCTTTTTGCCGCCTTTAACGACAAACAGGGAATTACCAGTGAACTGGTACTCAATTAGCCGACCTCGGAAGGATGACAGGCTGGGCACGTAAAAGTGTGCACGTACACTTTAAAGAAGATTATTTGAAATCTTTGATTTTTAAAACGTCATTTTGTATTCTGTAACGAAAAGAGTAACATTGGTCTTCCCGGGAGAGATAAGTGTTAAGTGATGTTCTTATACACCGCCCAAAAGACGTGTGTGTGTGTGTGTGTGTGTGTGTGTGTGTGTGTGTGTGTGTGTGTGTGTGTGTGTGTGTGTGTGTGTGTGTGTGTGTGTGTGTGTGTGTGTGTATATGTGCATGTGTGTGTGTGTATATGTGCGTGTGTGTGTGTGTATATGTGCGTGTGTGTGTGTATATGTGCGTGTGTGTGTGTATATGTGCGTGTGTGTGTGTATATGTGCGTGTGTGTGTGTATATGTGCGTGTGTGTGTGTATATGTGCGTGTGTGTGTGTGTATATGTGCGTGTGTGTGTGTATATGTGCGTGTGTGTGTGTATATGTGCGTGTGTGTGTGTATATGTGCGTGTGTGTGTATATGTGCGTGTGTGTGTGTATATGTGCGTGTGTGTGTGTACATGTGCGTGTGTGTGTGTATATGTGCGTGTGTGTGTATATATATGTGCGTGTGTGTGTATATATGTGCGTGTGTGTGTATATGTGCGTGTGTGTGCGTGTGTGTATGTATATATGTGTGACGTGTGTGGATGTATATATGTGTATATATATGTGCATATATGTGGATGTATATGTGTGGATATATATATGTGCATATATGTGGATGTATGTGTGTGGATGTATATATGTGCATATATATGTGCATATATATTGTTGTGGATCTCCCGAAGCCTGTTCCCATTACAAAGGGGGGATTAAACCCCTTTTTTCCCCCTGGGTCTTCGGGTCCGTGAGACCGAATCGCCACTTCCGGGCAAACGTGAAAAAGGGTATTGGGACAAATTCGCACGTACCTTTGGTACCCACGCTGCCACGAAAGCGGGGATCGAACCTCGCACAAGCCACGCTTAATCGAGTACACCCGAGCGGTATGCGTATCACGTGACTCGTGCTGTTACTTTTATTGGAACCCGATATTCGAGCAGTTTTATTCGTGCCAAGCCAATGGATGGAAGGGACAGGATGGTCAAATCAGAGGAAGAACACTATTTATTTACACTATTATGTACAATGATAATGATGAAGGAAAGGGGGACACAGAGCAGAAGCTTAACCAGTTTAACACATTTTCCCAGACACGGGCCCAATCACTCACACGGGGAAATGGAAGAAGAGAAGAATGTTTGCGCGCCAAGCGCGCTTCGCCATCAGTCGCTCCGGGGCAGCTCGCCCGACGTGGCTCTCCGATGTTCGCGGCACGTACACAGGCGAAGGCAGGCAGGAGGAAATCGCGTGTTTGTGGCCCGGCGCGGGTTGTCATCTCGAGCGCGCGATTAATACAGTGCAGAGCGCAGGGCACGAGGAAAGTTCGTGTACAATCGGCAATTCAATTCGTTCGTCCTGCAGCTCCACTCGCGTTCTCAAGCTCAACCCAACTCATTCTCACGGGGAACTGTAAATCGTCTCACAGGGAACTGTAACTTGCACACGACTCTGGCCGAGAACTTCTCTTACTCAACTCGTGGGCTGCGCGACTCATCTGACCTCGGAACTGCCATCTCGGAACTGAGGTGGGGGGCTCGGAGCAGGGTTATATGGCCCCGGCCCGACTCGAATGTTCCAAACCCCGCCTCTGGTCGTCGTGGTTAGCCACTCCCCTCGAGCCCTGATTGGCGGCTCGTTGCTTACCGGCCACTCCCCCTGCAACTCGTCCCTTCGGCCTTGGTAGACTTGCCCAGGCCTGCCGCGTGGCATCCCAGCGCCAAACCAAAAGCACCAAAGCAAAGCGCCAAAAGAACACCTAAGCTCACTGGCCTACTCAACGCAAAACTAAACACAGGAAAGGACTACGCTTACATTCATTAAGAAGTAACTGAACTATCGCGAGGCTTCATGTTGTGATACAACTAACTAAGAGGGAGAATTAACCTTTATTCCAAAACCGCAACAATATTGTGTGTGTGTGTGTGTGTGTGTGTGTGTGTGTGTGTGTGTGTGTGTGTGTGTGTGTGTGTGTGTGTGTGTGTGTGTGTGTGTGTGTGTGTGTGTGTGTGTGTGTGTGTGTGTGTGTGTGATGTGTGTGTGTGATGTGTATACATGTGTTTATATGTGTGTCTGCATGTGTATGTATGTATGTATGTATGTCTGTATGTGTGTATACATGTGTGTGTGTGTGTGTGTGTATACGTGTGTGTGTGTGTGTGTGTGTGTGTGTATACATGTGTGTGTGTGTATGTGTATGTATATATGTGTGTGTGTTAGTGTACATGTGTGGATGTGTTTGTTTGTGTGTGTGTGTGTGTGTGTGTGTGACCCACTCTCCCCCGTGTGCGTGATGTGGGAGCGAGAGGATTTGAGCTCTTAAAGTCACATTTTACATGCGATGTAATGACACATTTCAAAGTGTATTTCCCATGTGCACGCACAATCGCACATGCATTCACATGTTATCAGAAGTAAATATACATTGCCAGTAACCATTTTGTGTAACTGTATGTGCAGGTGCAGCATCTAACTCAATATGTCGAAATGTCACACACGTTCATGTCCGTGGGATTCCCACGCGTGACCCCAACCCCACTAGTAATAAATACTCCATAAAATATTGTTACGTCTGTGGGGGTAGATGGCGGAATCCCATAGTAAAGATAGGAATTTATAGTTATAGCATGAAGAAGGCTTAGATCTGGGTAAGGGTATAAAACAATTTCTAAAGTGTTGAAAGTTCCCAAGAGCACAGTGAGCTCCATCATTAGGAAATGGAAAGAATATGCACCTACCCAGACTCTTCCTAAAGCTGGCCGTCTGACCAAACTGAACAACTGGGCAAGAAGGACCTTAGTTAGGGAGGTGACCAAGAATCCAATGACCACTCTGACAGAACTACAAAGATCCTTGGCTGAGATGGGAGAACCTGACAGAAGGACAACAGTCTCTGCAGCCCTTCACAAATGTAGGCTTTATGGGAGAGTGGCCAGACGGAAACCACACTTGAGAAAAAGGCACATGACAGCACACCTGAAGTTTGCAAAAAGACACATGAATGGCTCAAAGCATGAGGGAAAATATTCTGTGGTCTGATGAGATGAAAATTCGACTCTTTTGCCTGAATGCAAAGCACTACATTTGTTGGAAACCGAGCACAGCTCATCACCCATCTAGCACCATCTCCACTGTGAAGCATGGTGGTGGCAGCATAATGCTATGAGAATGCTTTTCAGCAGCAGGGACTGGGAGACTTGTAAAGATAGAGGGAACAATGAATGGAGCCAAATACAGGTGAATCCTTGAGGAGAACCTGCTTCAGAGTGCAAAAGGCCTTGGACTGCAGCGAAGATTTACATTTCAACAGGACAATGACCCCAAGAATACAGCCAAAGCAACACTGGGATGGCTTCACAACAAGAACATGAAAGTCCTTGAGTGGCCCAGCCAAAGCCCAGGCTTGAATTCCATTGAGAATCTGTGGAAAGAGTTGAAGATTGCTGTTCACCGACGCTCCCCATTCAACTTGACAGAGCTTGAGCAAATCTGCAAGGAAGTGTCGTGGAATCCGAGATCTCTTGTTGGCTGAATCATTTTATTGGGATGAAAATTCTGATGAGATGAAAATTCGACTCTTTTGCCTGAATGCAAAGCACTACATTTGTTGGAAACCGAGCACAGCTCATCACCCATCTAGCACCATCTCCACTGTGAAGCATGGTGGTGGCAGCATCATGCTATGGTGATGCTTTTCAGCAGCAGAGACTGGGAGACTTGTAAGGACAAGGAATGGAGCCAAATATAGGCAAATCCTTGAGAACCTACTTTAGACTGCAAAATAACTTCGACTGCGATGATATACGTTCCAACAGAACAATGGCCCTAAGCATATGGCCAAAGCAACATTGGAATCATACCCCATGTCACTATATACTGTTCAACATGTGACATGGTGGTTCGTGTGCAGCCGTAGCTGCTGGTTGCATCATTTTCTGGGGGTGTGGTTGCCGCTGATGCAATTCCCTCTATGACCAGTCATCTGGTTCTCATTTTTCCAACCACGGAAGGATGACAGGCTGAATCAGCCCACCTGATGTTAATTCAACGGCATAAAAGGGGCTCAAACTCAGGACACTAAGTTATGAAGTGACCCCTTAACCCTTAAGCCAACGCCATGCTTGTCATGTGACATGTGACATATCAAGGTATTGTAAGCATGGCTGATAATGTCACACACATGTTAAAATATCACCTCTTAAATGTTAAGGAGCTGCCAACCCATATACTAAACCAGCTCTTGCTGTGAAAGTCCTGAATAATGGAGGCCTATGCCACACATCCACGGGTCGTGATTCGGCATCCATTACACATTTAATGACGTTTCAGATTTGCAGTCAGGATAGAAGATATTAAAGTTGAAGTACAACATCAAGATTGGTTGCAGTCTGTGAAAGACACAGACCCTCTACACCCCCCACTTTTCCCCCCAGGCTGCTAAATGGAGTGGCGGCTGCTATACTACTACCCATAGTCTTAGTCAGCCTAAAGGCTATAGAAGCTTTTGTGCCAGCACAACCCACCCCACCTCACCTAAGGAGAGGAATCTATTCACGGACGGATTTCTAGCTCGCTGCTATCATCAGCATGGAGTGAATTTCTCCTGCAGGTTGAGCTGGCAAGCTGGCCCGTAAAGGATAATATCCAAATATCCACTTCTCAACTGTTATGAAGGCATGAATCCATGTGCCACACCAGCACTTTGTGCACAAGTCCTGACCAATGGGGGACACCTGCCACACATTCACTCGGTTAATACAATATTTACTTACTTAAAACCTTTCGTGGGCTTTGCAGATGATTCAAATATTGTACGGTACTATATTTTCCATTTTGAATGAAAGCTTCACTTGCAAAGTCTAATTCTACATCAAATACAGACATTTTAGCTTATCCATTTACAGAGAGACGCTGGTAGTTGAGACAGTTTTAGTTTTGATATTTGAAACCCAGATGACGAGGTTTTTAATTTACAGTAGATATGGGGACAAAAGCTTGAACAAAGCTTTATCGTTTGAATAGACCAGTACCCAAAGATTTAGGTTTCAGTTTTTGATAATTACCTCTGCTACCGAAGGTGGACGGGCAGACGTTATGTGTTCACCCCTGTTTGTTTATCTGTCTGTTTCACATATTAATTTATGATGTGGATTGGCTAGCCAAATAAAACGTTATCAAAATGAAAGCAGCAAGTTTTCAGCCTTTGCCAAAATATTCACGTCATTTGATATTGATTCAAGTTATTCTGATGAATGATTGTTTGTCGTTGTCGTTTTGCTCAAATTTGGCATTTTTATTTTTGCGCACCTGGCTTTCCTTGCGAAGCCAGATCCATCACTGCTGAACGATCTCTCAAAACCTTGTATTGTGATGAGTATGAAAAAAGTATCTCGTGTCTCTTCCTTCATATTGATATCCATCCTCAGATTCGCTCCCTGAAGGCTTGGTTCATGAGCTAACTGTCCGTCAGCCAAACACCTCTCCTTTGGTTGAAGCTGGGAGCTCAAGTAAGCTGGTACAAGAACAGTCAAGTCAGAAGAAAGGGAAGACCAAGGTGTGTGGTCGCAGTTGGTGCTCTGGTTATTCTGACTGCACATAATACAGCACCTAATTAAACAAAAAATTGTGTTTATTTCTTTTCAAAGTATCAAGTTAATTTCAACTCACAAAGTGGCTTCATTTATGATGGAGAGATTGATAATTTCCTCTTAGAAAAGCATTTTGGGCCTTTTCCACTTTTTAATCGCAGGATAATTGTGTTGATCTCTTCCATGTTTACCCATGTTAAAGATCGGTAAAATGTTTCCGCTTTTGAATAAGATTTTGTGAGGCCAAATCTAACGAAAGGTCGTGATATAACATTCAAATGCATTATCTGATGTCACTCAATCTTCACTTCAATCTTCATGACTTCATGGCCTCTAAAGGTGTTTTTTTTTTTTTTTTTTTTTTTCTTTCTTTTTTTTTACTCAATCTTCAGTAGGTCTCTTCCACTGGAGGTCATTTCGGTTATGGAGGATCAAATTTATTGGACCAAAGAAAAGAAAAAAAAGAAATGAGAAATGTTACTCGATGGTGAAAACAAAAATGTGTGTTGTGATTAATTTGAAACCTGGTCAATTTGAGGCACAGAAGTAGGCTTTTCCTCTTATTTACTTGATGTGACCTGGAAGAATGAGAATTATGGAAATACAAACAGCTGCCAGCAGTTTGCTTCAACCAGGCCCATACATAATGTGAGGTACCGAAGTAAATTACACAAAAAGAGGTTTAACCCTGGCTACGTGTTGTGTAGGTCATTGATGTTGTTTAATAAAATATAACTGAAATAAAATATAAATGTTACATAAATGTTTTATATAAATATTATATAAATATGCGTTTTTTTTATTTAAATCATCCATTGAACACGCGGCAGATTTTGGTGGTGTTGGGGTGTGGGTGGGCACTGAGTATCCTAGCCTCAACTAGAACGGCACTCGGTAGAGACCAAACCTCTGCCAGCCTGAACAGTTTACGTTTTGTATCTCACTAGTAAGTTGGATCCAGATTTGAATCTTCACCAACATTTAAGGGTGTAGTCCTGGTGAACAGGTGTTTTTTTTTTTTTTTTAGCTGAACAGGTTCCTTATAGTCTTATAAACAAGAATCATGCTATTAGAGGTCATAGAAGTACCCATAATTATTGAAAAATTCAAATTTTCTAACATCATACATGCCCCTCAATAACCGGAAGTAGAATTATTTGTTATAACTTTAATTTGCATCATTCTTTTGGGCTGAAATTTGGACAGGATATTCAGAATATCACTTCCTTTAAATTGATGAAGGCTTTTGTTTATAGGAGTAGCCATTGTGGATTTATTGAAGGACAACCAAGTTTTATCTGGTAATTGGCATAATTAGCTAATTAGTGAACATTTGACATAATTTCACAAAATCCTCATCAGGTAGTAGAGTAACACATGTATAATACATGTACCAAGTTATGTGTGAAAAGAATGATAGGTGACATAGAAGATAGAAGTAGAAATGTGTTCTTTGTTTTTTCTTGTTTTTTATTGACGGTCTAATTTATGGAAATTATATGCATGTAATATGACAAAGAAGCGTTGAAACTGGTCTGAGTTAAAGCCAAGATTATATCTTTCAAGAAAAACTGAAAATTAGATATTAGCTTGACTTTGTTTTTGTGTAAAGGCCTCTCAAAGGTACCTATGTAGTTTTCTCAATTTTTCACCAGTACTACACCCTTAATCAATTCTTCCTTGTCGCACACCCAACCTCTCCACCAAGTTTCTCTGAATCTGTCCATAACCTTTTGAGATATCCTGCTATATATCGTTTTTGGCCTTCTCTCAATGGTGAAGAATCACTTTAAAATTCTCAAATCCAGATCCGGATCTTCACCAAAATCTAATAATTTCGTCCTAGTCACACAACCGACCTATCCACCAAATTTCGTCCAAATCAGTCAACAACTTTTTGAGATATCTTGTTCACAAACGACCAGACAAACAGACAGACATGTGTGTCTTAGGCGGACGTAGGCGGTAGGCTTTAGGTGGCGGAGGTAACAAGGGTGTCATGGTACAGGAGAGAGGTGTGAAATAATCTGCAACGATGCAGAAATGTGAAGAAAACTTCTTCATATTGTTAAGCCTTTCTAACTTTGACATTGACATTGACAATGCCGATGAGACTGGCTTGTTCATCCACTTTGTAGCCAAATGATTTTACTTTGATTGCATTTTAATTTGTTTTACTGCTTTGCAATAATATGTACTTTATTGCCTCATTGTTCTCATCGATTTAAATTAGCTTAACATGCTACATCGTGAAATCATGCACTCTTGAAAACAAGAGCAGATGGAAACTACAGCAACTTGATAAGAGTAACTGAGCTTAAGCTGTGTCGACTGTATTCAGAATTGCACAAAATACTGTTATGTCGGTGGGGTAGAGTGATATATAGATTCAGGTAGATCTGCATAGGTAGGTGCTCCGATGATCATGGGTATAAAGAACCACTTCGATGTACATACGTTAGGGACCTGTTTAGCCTGGATGTCCGATTAAGCTTGAATATTTGTGGTCATACGAGGATGGCCTTGTGTTAATTAATTGTAGGGATTATGGAATAAGTGACCTTTCGTCTAACCTCGGTAATTTACTTCCCTTCGTCCCTTATGGCACCGCACATAAACACTAGTGAGGAATCCCAACATTAAAAGCATCACACATAACAAATGACAATAAAACCCAACCGGAAGCCAGACATCAACACCAGGGCTAACAACAACGCTTGGTTGAACACACATCGCACAGGCAGGCCGAGAGCCATGCCCAGAAGGACCGTGATTGGAGGGGAGTCGAGAGGGAGAGAAGCGTGTGGAGAGTGGTTGGAGCGGCAGACATTGTGTGGTTCTCCTGGTCTTATTGCTCTGGATGCGATAGTGGACAGTCGTGTGTCGACGTCTTTCTTCTTCTTCCCGTGGGTCTGACCGACATCGCTTTGTCTCTTTGTCTTCTGACTGCGTCTCGGCCTGGAGGTTGGTTGTGGGCGGGTGTGCTTGCTCGCTGCAAGCAGAGGCTGTTGATAAATGCTGCGGTCAGAGACCTCGCCGGTGTTCGTAAAAAGGCCGAGCCCCAAGAACGAAGAGCCGCGGTTTCCGTGCTGAATTCGTGAGGACATTGCACGGCTGAGGAAGCGGGTTACACGCTCATTCGCTTTGCGCGGGAGGCCTTATCGAGGCCTAGTGAACAAGGGCGCGTCGAGGCCTTCTTCCCGCCAACACCGGAGCCACGTCCAGACTGAGCACTCAGGGCCTGACGATTGCAGACGACGCACCGAGCGAGTTGACTTGAGTGCACAATAACCCACACTTTATTTTATCCAGTTATCCTCCCCATTTGTCCGTGTTCTTCATCTGGTGAGGGAGCGCTCCATTTAGGATATTCATTTACTGTTGCGTTTCTTGTTACCTGTATTCCGTTTAAATAAACCTGTTTATTTTTGTACATTTTAAATCCGTTTTTCGTGTGAGTTATTGTCGCATAGTGAAGACGTCGGCGAGGCTGTCCAGGTAAGTCGGTACTCTTCTTCTTCCTCGCGTATCATCCGCCATCAAATTGAGTTGAACACCTCCATTAAGGCTTGTTTCCATCCGTGGCTCACTCTCGGTCTTAACTGAGAGCAGTCACATGACAATACACCAATGTCACCAACATTTGATTTCTCAAAATAGTGTCCTTTAAAGGGCCACAGACACAGAAAATCATGTTTGGTTTAATTAATAGATATTGCTTCACTTAACACTTAATCGTCCTTTTTTTTTGAATAAATATCACTCGATTGGCCCCCGCCACCCAAAAAACGGCGATTTGATTGCTCATGTGACTGGCTACGTCATCGAGGGAATTTTTGTTGCTGCTGGTAGTTTTTAATAATGATTTTGACTATCAGAAGATTCTTGGTCAGGCAGTTATCATTGCGTGCTGAGAAACCTTTCCCTCGATTACATCACACAGGTGACATCATGAATGAACATCACGATTTTAGGGGTGGGACTCCACTACCAGCTAAAAACTACCAGCAGCAACAAAAATTCCCTCGATGACGTAGCCAGTCGAGCAATCAAATCGCCGTTTTTTGGGTGGCGGGGGCCAATCGAGTGATATTTATTCAAAAAAAAAGGACGATTAAGTGTTAAGTGAAGCAATATCTATTAATTAAACCAAACATGATTTTCTGTGTCTGTGGCCCTTTAACTTTGATACACTTCTTTCATTTGTCCTTCACTTTGTCTATATCAGTAAAATACAACGTAGCCACAAAGTTTTGTTCCAGTTTAAATTTTTTATTACAACCAACCAAAAGGAGATACAATGATGCAGTTTTTTGCATGGTAGATAAGAAGAATAGGGAGGTAATTGCTACCACATCAATGGGAAGACTTGTTTGTGCATTTTTAATTTCATGGAGTGGGCACTATAGGCGCATGACAATCTCAACGATGTTAACCATGTGAAACCTCAGCGACCATTTGCATTGTTACCAGAACTGACGAGAAACGGGCATGAAAACATATTTTATTACAAGCTAAGATTTATGAATCTGGTTGAAATCTTACGGAATCAATGAAACGCAGATGGCAAACTACAACCAGATAGTACAGTGAAGCATGTCAAATGAGTAATTAATTGGATGCAGAGGTTGTTAAATTAATGGTCTCCTGGAGCATTGTATATTTTTATTCATTCCAATCTCCATCTTGGCATCGCTGTCCACAAGCTGGTACAGGACTTTTGTCTTTACCAGCTTTCAATATTTCCTCGTTAGCGGCACGGACAGATGGTGTATCGAGCCCTGCTTTAACCAAGCTTGCAGGTTTCAGGAAAGATTGAAGTTTGTGCGCTTTTGAAATCGGCTTCAAATAACAGTTATACGAAGTTCCCTGAATAACAAGAAAGCGCAATCAGAGATTGTAGACCCTCACCAGGACGTGTTTTTGGTGGGTTTTAAGGCTGTTGTGAAAAAACAAATATGGCGGCCGAACCACGTGACCGATGACATCGTCATTCTTTTTTTTTTCTCCACAAATTTATCCCTCGACACAAGAAATTTCATCTTGATCGGATGAAGTTTTATACTTGTCAAATTATGACGTCATAATGGAGGCACCTATGACATCATCAACATATTTTATTCCCAATGGAGAGATCTTTAGGATGAGCCATGTCTCAATTTTTTCTATTCAGCACTTTCGGAGATATAGAGGTGCAAATTTTTTGGGTTTTTCCAAGATTGCGCCCGTACCACGTGACATGATATTATCATTAATTTATCGTGACATGATATCATTATCGTGATATCATTATCATTAAAAAAAATTCTACAGGAGGAGGTGCACCTATGGTGAAAATTTCCTGTCAATTGGATCAACGGTTGCAGAGAAAATCATATTTATTCTGTGCGGACAAACAAACAAACAAACAGCCAGACAAATGGACTCAAATGCAATACCCTCTCCTTTGGTGAGGGTAACAAATGATGAAGTTCCTCCCACAGATGTCCCTGCTCCCTACTGTTGTTGTGCTTCCCTCTCTCTCTCCCCCACTTTTCTCCCACTCCCTTTATATATGTTCTATGTGTTAGCTCTCATACAAGTCTAGACAAAGTATACAAAAAAGTATATTTAATGTTTAATTGTGTGCTGAAGTACAGTACTGTAGTTGAGAACCATGTAGACATGTGCCACACGTGCTGGCCAAGCGCATTGCTTGCTACTCACTATGACGAAGCTGACACCTATATGCATATGGCACTTGCAATGTTTGTACGCTTTGGTACTGTAATCTCTTTAAAAAAAAAAAAAAAAGCAAAATTTTGTGCTTCTCTGTTGTAACGTTTTCCATTGGCTTTGTTTGGGTTGAGTGTAACTCACAATGAAGGCCCCCGAAAAATCTAATCATATGTCGAATATAAATTATTACGGTTTAGTCAAGCCTGCCAAAATGCATGGTATTCACCTCCCTAAAAAAATAGCGTTACCTAATTTTTGAACAGAGCCATATTGATTTAAGCAATCTGTGACCATGTGATGAATCAGCTTGTTCTGATATAACTGTGGGGAGGGTGACATGGATGAGAGGTGTCGAGTTAATCTTTTAATAGCACATTAAATGTTTCCCAATCACACTGTTAATCTTTTAAGAGTGCTTTAAATGCACGTTTCGCAATTGCGCAGTTACTGGATTTTGTCGCAGGTTGTGATCAGTGTGGTCATTCGTGTTTTCATATGACTAGCAACGGTACCCGCCCTATGGGCGGGGCTTCAATTGGGAAGCCGAAATGAGAAGGCAATGGCCTCTCCAATATTGTACCCGTTTGTGACGTTTGTCACATTGTCTCCAGTACCCGTTTGTGACGGTGTTTTCATTGTGACGAAAATATTCGAATTATTATTCGAATATTCGAATTCGAATTTATTTATTCGTATTTATTCGAATTGCACGAATATGTGAATTGTGATTGTGTTTCATTGTGATGTTTGTGCGGCGACGGGCGGTGTGTACAAAGGGCAGGGACTTAATCAACGCGAGCTGATGACTTGCGCTTACTGGGAATTCCTCGTTCGTGGGACACTGTCTCAAGCCCCAGTCCCCATCATGGATGGGGTTCAGCGGTTTACCCGAGCCTGACTGCGAAGGGCAAGGTACACACTGGCCCGTCCAGTGTAGCGCGCGTGTGGCCCCGGACATCGAAGGGCATTAAACACTAAACGTTCATTAAAGGATTACGAAACGAAAAACATTACGAAATTACGGATTGCACGAATATGTGAATTGTGATTGTGTTTCATTGTGATGTTTGTGCGGCGACGGGCGGTGTGTACAAAGGGCAGGGACTTGATCACCGTGAGCTGATGATTTGCGCTTATTGGGAATTCCTCGTTCGTGGGACACTGTCTCAAGCCCCAGTCCCCATCACGGATGGGGCTCAGCGGTTTACCCGAGCATGACGGCGAAGGGCAAGGTACACGCTGGCCCGTCCAGTGTAGCGCGCGTGCGGCCCCGGACACCGAAGGGCATTAAACGTTCATTACACATTAAACGTTCATTAAAGGATTACGAAACGAAAAACATTACGAAATTACGTTCACACCGTCACGTCTAACACTACCGTGAACGCATACATCGTCACAATGAGAACATCGTCACAATGAACGTTATGCGAACGCGAATGTTATGCGGGAGTCCAAACATGAGAATGCTGGAGACCAAAGCTGACATTGGGAAAACTAAATAGCCTATTTTACTCCCAGGGGTCCCAGGATTACCCACCCAAAATATCTTTGCGATCGGTTCAGCAGCTTTTACGGTACCTTCGAATAGACAGACAGACATTTGGTGAATTATAATATAGTAAGATGATTTGGAATGTTTTCTTGGTGCTTTATTGGTTTTGATTGACCTGTGTGCATGCAAGGTTCGTGGTGTGGATAATGGCAGCATGGAATCCACTGAGCGGAAACCAAGGCGAGAGCAGAAATTCCGATACTCGCTTGACGGAATGGACCCTGTAAGATTGCATATCTGCTTGGTTTATTTACTTTGCTTTTATATTTTAATCAATCTCTTGGACGTTTCTTTTTGAAATTTGTTCTTATGAACTGTGGACATGTATTCTCATTGTAAATCTGGATTTGTGTATCTGTTTATGTCCATCTTGTCTCTCCTTTGTCTCTTTGTATGTGCCTATTTTTAGCCTGTTCATCTCCTCAATTGTGGTTGCTGACTTCTCATCCTCTGTTGTTCAGCTCTTCCGTGAATCTTGACCTCTATATATAAATTAAAAAGCTTATTTGGTTATTCACTTTGCCGTATAGTGTTTGCTCCTTTAACATGCATTATTTTGATGAAAGATCAGTTAATAATACATTGGGGACAAATGCATAACAACCTCTAAATTATATAACATTGTTGGTAAACAGTATTTTTAGCATTTTCTTAATTAATTCTTCCATGCATTTAATATCGCTATGGCAACAAACTCTATTTGACATTGTGACAAACTTTATTGATTTGTGAAGGGGACACATCAAAGTTACGCACCAGACTCAGCATCCCTTCTTGTACGTACTAGGATGACCGATACCTTATGCTCGCTGCTAAACTGCTGGATGAACGTGAGAGAGGGGCTGAGGCTGTTGTACGAGAAGACTTATCAACCAAACGGGATGCTCGGCGTTGCATTCGCTCTTTACTCGCAGGTAAGAGGATTCGTTGATGCTTAAATAATGGGCAGGACTTTTGTCGAAAGCGCAAATAGCTCTGACAAAGGCCTTGTACTTGAAATGCCAGCTGCACCTCACTTCCCAGGGCGGATAACATATTCTTATTGGCTTTCAATTTATATAATCAGATGAAGAGATATCAACAAGCCTAGTATTCTATAATTTCATGCTTTGCACATGTTTACCTCAACCACCAAAGGTGGATGAAGGTTATGTTTTCACCCCTGTCTGTCTGTTTGTCTGTCTGTCTATGAACAAGATATCTCAAAAAGTTGTGGACGGATTCAGACGAAATTTGGCAGAGAGGTAGTGTATGTGAAAAGGACGAAATGATTAGATTTTGGTGAAGATCCAGATTCGGATCCGGCTACTAGAATTTTTAAAGTGATTCTCCACCATTGGGAGATAGGGCCAAAACGATATATAGCAGGATATCTCAAAAGTTGTGGACTGATTTGGACGAAATTTGGTGGACCGATTGGGTGTGTGACATTGTGACAAGGACTAATCGATTCGATTTTGGTGAAGATCTGAATATGGATTCACATACGAGAATTATTTAATTTTTAATTGATTCTTCACCATTGAGGGATCGGGCAAACAGCGATATATAACATGATATTTTAAAAAGTTGTGGACGAGTTATGACTAAACTAGGTGGATGAGTTTGTTAGGTGACAAAAACAAGCCGATTACATTTTGGTTCAAGTCCGAATCCTGATCCAGCCTATCAGTGGGGTACAAAACAAACTGTTCAGCCTGGCGGAGGTATGCTCTCTACCCAGTGCCGTTCTAGTTAGTCCCCTACCGGTGTATGAGTTATGTGGACGAGTTATGACTAAACTAGGTGGATGAGTTTGTTAGGTGACAAGAACAGAACAAATTTAATACAAATGAGGAGTTACACTGTTAATACAAATGAGGGGTTACAGTGTTAATACAAATGAGGAGTTACACTGTTAATACAAATGAGGGGTTACAGTGTTAATAGAAATGAGGGGTTACACTGTTAATACAAATGAGGGGTTACACTGTTAATACAAATGAGGAGTTACACTGTTAATACAAATGAGGAGTTACAGTGTTAATACAAATGAGGAGTTACAGTGTTAATACAAATGAGGAGTTACAGTGTTAATACAAATGAGGGGTTACAGTGTTTGTACAAATGAGGAGTTACACTGTTAATACAAATGAGGGGTTACACTGTTAATACAAATGAGGAGTTACACTGTTAATACAAATGAGGGGTTACAGTGTTAATACAAATGAGGAGTTAGTGTTAATACAAATGAGGAGTTACAGTGTTAATACAAATGAGGAGTTACAGTGTTAATACAAATGAGGGGTTACAGTGTTTGTACAAATGAGGGTTACAGTGTTAATACAAATGAGGAGTTACAGTGTTAATACAAATGAGGAGTTACAGTGTTAATACAAATGAGGAGTTACAGTGTTAATACAAATGAGGAGTTACAGTGTTAATACAAATGAGGAGTTACAGTGTTAATACAAATGAGGAGTTACAGTGTTAATACAAATGAGGAGTTACAGTGTTAATACAAATGAGGAGTTGGTGTTAATACAAATGAGGGGTTACAGTGTTTGTACAAATGAGGGTTACAGTGGTAATACAAATGAGGGGTTACAGTGTTAATACAAATAAGGGGTTACAGTGTTAATACAAATGAGGGGTTACAGTGTTTGTACAAATGAGGGTTACAGTGGTAATACAAATGAGGGGGGGTTACAGTGTTAATACAAATAAGGGGTTACAGTGTTAATACAAATGAGGGGTTACAGTGTTAATACTGTTACGGTCTGAAGCACACCAAGCCAAGCCTTGAATCACACGGTGTACTCTACCAGTGTACTCTACCGGTGAGGGGACTATAGGTTTGCACTCCGTCCCTCCGTCCCTCCGTCTGTCAGTCTGTCAGTCTGTCCGTCCGTCCGTCACGCAAAGAACAGTTTTCCGGACTTTTTTTCTAAACTCTTATTGCTAATGATTTCAAACTTGGTACATGGTTTCCTCATGATAAGTTACAGATCAAGTTCGAACTTCACGACGTTTCGATCATTTTTGACAAAGTTATGGCATTTTGAACTTTGGTAATTTCCCCAACAGTTTTCCGGACGACAGACTGCCGGTAGGGGACATGTATTGCAGCGCAATACTCAGAATGCTTGTTTATCTCTGTTTTTATTACTTTAAATGATCTACTCATAGATTTATTAATACAAGCTGTCATCGATTATGGCAAAGACCAAATTATGTCCAATGTTCAATATATTGTTACGGACACGACTTTGATGTTATGGTGGGCTGAGCGGAATGGCCGCCGTGTTCGCACAAGTTACCCGATTATACTCGAACCTTGGCCGAGTCGCGCTACGCTAAATCAATTGAGGAAAGGACACAACGGCTGGGTTTAAAATGACACGACACCAGGGGTACGGTTCTCAAGACCTCCGGAGGAGGTTATAATATTGCGGAAGGTTAGATTACAGGGATGAGAGGGACAGCATAGAAAGATAGGCACTTAATTACGGTCTTATAGTAGCCCCGACAGACGACAGATAAACAGGACAAAACTGACTCACACGGGGATTGATGGCAAGGAAAGCGGGTAGTCGATGGCTCAAGGTGCACTCTTGGCTCAGGGGCAAAATCGACCCGGTCCGGTCCCAAGATGCGGGGAGGTCGCTCAGCGCTCGGAGGTCGCGACTTGTCTTTTCAAGCTGGGGCCGCATCTGACGTCACGTCCGGTAAGTCGCTGCGTATATCCGGCGGGGAGTGACACGCCCTCGGCTCGTTAGCTCCGCCCCAGATGGAATCGGCCCGCCGCTTCTCACTGGCTGCGGGGGGTTACTGGGCTCCGCCCCTGACGAGGAGCTGACAGCCAGCCCCTTCGTGGTAACCCCGTGGAGCGCATGGGCAATGGCGGCTAACCAAGCCGGAGTGAGGACGCACACTCCCCGCGCCGCGCCGCGCCGCCCCCCTCTGTTGTTGTAGTTGTTGTTGTTGTTGTTGTTGTTTCATGGGGAAGATGGGAGGAGGTATGGGGAGGTCCTAAACTCACTACTGGTGCCATACAATCACATTCTGGTGCAACGAAGAGTCAGAATTAATGGAAACGAGTCCTTAACTGACATAGACTAAGAATAACTAGCAAGATGTCCGAAAGTTGTCTACGTGAGATGCGGTGGACCTGGGCACGACATTTAATGGGGGAAGAAGGGGAAGGTCGGTTCTACAGAGTGTTATTTACAGGCAATGGGACTAGGGAATGGGGGATTGGGGATAGTTGGGGAGTATTGGGGAAATAGGGGAATATTTACAAGCGGATATGGAGGCCAAATGCCATATCCGCAACATTGCACCCTTCTCTACCCTCGGGGCGTCCCGACCCGATAAATTTTTACCTATTTTAGTGTGGCACTCAGATGTAGTTCCCTCTACTATTAACTCTACCCTGAGTGCGACAGTTTTACAGATGTTCACAAATGAGTAAATATGTCCCCCTGCGACGTTGCACCCTTCTCCTCACAGAAACACACCCACAGGATAACCGAATCGCGGAAAGAATTCGCAAACTAAACATACAGCCGGTAGGGAGCATTATTTACAAGACTACGCTGATATTTACACTACGATCCAGGACCTGTTTTTGGAGGAACACATGCAGATGTTATGCATAGAGAGAGCACGCATGCCAGCATCGATACACCAACCCACGAGTGCTCTGTGGCCTTACGGCCTTTAATAATGTGCAGAGCACCCCTTCCAAGCACCAAAAGCACCACCCCATCACACAGTCAGCACCATCCGGTGCACCAATAAAATGTTTATAAATCACCGGTGGTGTCGCAGCCGGCCGATGTTCTGCCGCTGGTCTTGCCTTCATGTGGTGCACTTGGCCTTCTTGCTTCCTTAGAAAATAAAGAAAGGCGCCAACCGCGTCCATTTCCTTATTGTGGCCGTCAGGGTGCCAACTATTAGTGGTTCACCTGTATGGCATAGGTGCCACGTTGACCCAGAGGTCCATCCACGGGTGGTGCTTGGCCGCAAAAGAACTGCGGTCCATTGTGGGTGGCCACCAAAATTGCGGTCCATATGGTGTATCGATCCAGGCAGCAAGCGGCGAAAGTGCAGGCCCACAACTGCGGAGCCAGCACCTCTCTCTCCTCTTTCTCTGCCCCAAAGCCAGATCCTCGGAGGTGGGAGACAAAAGAAGCAGACAAGTGAGTAAGGTGGTAAGGGCGCAAAAGTGCACGCAATACAAGGTGATGCACACTGGGGGCACATGGGAACCAGGTGAGACAGGTACGTTCCTACCGTACGCCCCCCCCCCCCACCAGGTAACCTACATGGCCCCTCCCTTACCCCTTACTGTATCCACACAACACAACACTACCCATAAACATCTACTTTACAAATCAACAAACGTCCCTACTGTCTTCCCCGTTCCTCCCATAAACCAAATTCGTCTTCTCTCCCTCCTAACCAATCAAATTTGCCATTTTCAACTTTCATCAAAATTTGCCATTTCCAACTCAACATCATAATTTGTCATCACCAATTCATCATCAGTCCCTCCTAAGGAGGGAGAGATGGAATCACCCCAATGTCTCATCCACGTCGTGATGCGTCTCACAAATCCTCACAGCAATTCTCATTTCCTGCAACAGAACAAAGAAAACACAGGTGTGGAGTCATCATCATCACCACAGGTAAGTGGCTGCGTATGGTGCGACAGGTTCATCAATCCTAACTATTTCCTAAGTGACTTTAACAACTTTACACTACCCGGGGTCTTTCCCTGCCAATCCATTGGCCAACTTACACTATGGGTTCTAAAAACCAATTCCCATTGACCAACTGTGGTGCTTTTCAATTTGGGGTCTCACTCCCCCGATTCATCTCCCGGTGCCCTCGCACAATTTCTGGGCTGTGGCGTGTACCTCTCCCAGCGGGTCTACCCACCTGCACACCCCCACCACTGCAGTTGCCTCCGAGCTTACCTGCTCCTTACCCTAACCTAACTACATGGGGAAGGCCCTCTGGCGCTCTCCCCACTCGGTGCCCTCTCTGGCACTGGGCTGCCCGATCCACACCCGGGATCCTCAGGCACCCACTCACAACTACCGGCTCCCAGAGCCCACCTGCGGCCTCACCTGGCCGACATCCTCACAGTGGTGGAGTGCCCAACCAACTACACACACTAACAGGCTACACGCCCAGCCATTTCCACAACACTAATGCACCCATCCACAACACCATTCTGCAACCGCACCACAAATGCCAATATCCAACCACAATTTACCTATACCCTCTACCTAACACTTACACTACCCGCCCCGGGTACTCGTGAAAGGGGTCCACTCTTCCCCCATCCACACCTTCGCACCATGCACACCACTCCGTACCACTTACTCCAACTCTCTCCACACACCTGTACTTGCACACCTGTGCTCTCACACCTGGTGCCACCTGCACCCTTCTCTCCCCAAGCGCATTCGCGCTGATCCACAACACTCACTACTCATACACTGCTCCACACACCTGTCCAGTTGCACACCTGTGCAATCACACCTGTTCCATCCTCACACACACGGCATCATCTCATCTAACTACTCCCCTCTGAAACTTGCGCTTCCCAGTCGTCCCTTTAAACTGTTGCGCTCCCTCGTCATTTATCATCCATACTAATCTACCTGCGTCCCCACTACAGGTATCAGTCACTAACTAACCTTAACGTCACCTAATGTCATCTTCTAGGGCCCTATCAATATAACCTAACCCACCCGGGCTAGTTTTCACTGCCATACACCCCATAAGCTATTGCTCCTTTGCCCCACTATATGGGAAGGGTGGCAAGGATGCCCCCCTTACCCACCGGGCCCATCGCTCACTACCAATTTTGCACATCAAATTTCAACAAATTAAAAATTTGCCAATCACTACCCATCATCTGCCAATCACTACTGCCAATCCCTTGCCAATCATCAAATTTTGTTTTTCTCTAATTTTGGGTCCAAAACACTAACCTCATCACCCAGTCTACTCACTAATGCCTCTCGGTGCGCCAATTCCTGTCCAAAGCCCGGCTTCGTAAAGCCAAGCCATGAATGCGGGTTGTTCTGTGCCAGCGGCTGGATGCGTCCGGCACTCGGTGCAGGGACGGGGGCTTACCCGGGCCGAGATCCCACGCACCATCTCGGCGTGGAGCCATCCAATGTCCCGATCTCGACCTGCCGGAATGCCTCAACAAAAAGTGGTCGCCATGACGACCCTTCCTATCCAGCCGCCCGCTCCGCCTAGTGGAGCACGGACGCGGCCGTTCAAAGCGAGGCCCAGCACGCACCGAGGGCCCGATTCGGCTAAAAGTCGTTCTAACCTCTAACCCGGTTACCTTCGATGCCTCACCTGCATGCTTACACCCCGCAGCCCGTTCCTTGCTCACACATCCAGCCGTCCCCATGCTCCTCGTACCTTTCCTTACACACCCAGGTACCCTCATTCCACTCACAGCCTTGGTCACACACCTGACCACCGAACACTTTGGAACACATTCGTTGGTCGCACACCTCACCAACACACCTCTTCGCGCCCCCTCCTCTGTGACAATCACAGGTGTGCTCTCATTCGCACACCCAACCACGTGCCTCACTACCAATTCCAGCGTGCATTCCCACTCACGCTCCTTGTCACTCTCACTCCTCTCACCACCACTCTTGACAACGCACTCACCCTTACTTATGCACCCGTCCGTTACACACCTTTCTCGCGCACACTCTCCCGTTACACCCTCTGTAACACTCACCACAGGTGTGCATTCTTCCTTGCCTTTGACAGCGCACTCTTTCCCCATGCACCTGTCCGTCACACACCTTTCTCGCGCACACTCCTGCGCACACTCTCCCGTTACACCCTCTGTAACACTTACCACACCGCGCTTCCATGTGCTCCCTCGCACACGCGCTACGACCGACTCACTCTCGCCAGCACACTCACTCCTTGGCACGCACTTTTTCCTCACACACCCCAGAGTCGGACTTTCTTGCACACCTCCTTTTTCGCACACCAGACCTGTCGCACACTTCACCAACGGCCTCTCACGAACACCCGGGTCCATCTCGACCCCCAAGCTTCTTAAATCCCCTGGCGCATCATACGCACGACCATATTGGTCACCACTTACACCGGGTCCTCTTCCTCTTCGCTTCTCCTCCATCACCTGCGAATCCCTCATTCGGTTAATGAGCACATCATCACGATCCAAACACAGACTTTGGACCAATTCTTTTATCTCCTCTTTTATCTCTTTCTTATCCCCTCTCCGTCGCTTCTTAATTTCGCTCACCCCTTCTTCCACTTCTTCTAATTTCTGCTTCACCTCTTTTATTTCCCGGTACGTCTCCTCAAGCTCGTCCTCCAAGGCTACCTTGACCGTTTCCATGTGCGTCCTCACCTGCCGGTCCTTCGTCTCCATTACCTCTATCACCTCGTCCAACCTCGTTGTCAATCCCTCACGTACCATCTGACATTCCCTCTTCGTCGCTACCAAGTCATCTTTTAGTTCTTTCTGTCTCGCTTTTAACCCTCCTAATACCGCAGTGTTCCTTTGAACCTGCTCCGTTAGTCCTTTTTGTCCCTCCGTCAGCTGTTCCACCTCCTGCGTCAGGTCCTCTATGCCCCCTTGTAACTTTACAGTCCCCTTTCTCACCTCCTTCTCCATGTGCTCCTTACAGTGCCTCACCTCCTCGCGCACTCCTCCGACCTCCTCACTCACACCTCTTCTGATCTCCTCTCCCATCACTTGCATCTCCTGCCCAGATGCCACCCTCATCTGCTCCATTTCCTCCCTGTGAGCATCCAGTTTGGTTTCTACCCCCATTCTGACCCCCTCTATCTGCTGCCCCATTTGTTTAACTTCCCTTTCCGCTTGGGGTCTCCTGTCCCTCAATTTGCCTTCCATACTATTTTCTAACCCCTCTAACCCCTTTTGCATCCCTTCCATTTGATTCTCCTGAACGGCCATTCTGTTTTCCACCCCCGTTAACCCATTCTTTACCTCTTTTATCCCGTTGTCTAACCCCTCAAAATTATTGTCTAACTTCCCAAATTTCTTGTCTAACTCCTCAAAATTATTGTCTAACTTCCCAAATTTCTTGTCTAACCCCTCACCGGTACCCCTCGCTTCGTCCCTCATTACTCCCAATTGCTCACTCTGAGCATCCATCCGGTTCCCCAACCGCTCACTATCAGCCCTCATTCCCACAATTTGGTCTCCCATTCGTTCCATAAGGGCCCTCATTTGCAACATAAAAAGGTTCGAATCCACCAGGGGCGCTGCCACGGTCGCGGGCGCGGTCGCCGTGACCAGCGAGGCGCCATTTTGCGCGCCCGCAACGTCGGGCGCAACGACGCTATTTTGTGCGTCTGCTACCCTCACTGCTTCGCTCTCCCCTTGTCCCTCATTTTGGTCCTGGATCGACCCTGCCTCACTCTCCTCTACCGGACCCCAGCCGACTTGGTCTGCCATAGCGCGACTTTCAAAATTCGGGTTTTTATATTTTGTAAAACACAATCAAATTTCGCCGTTATAATTTCGAGCGCGTAAAACGCGCTCCGGATCGAATCTCACTCCTCGACACCAATTGTTACCCTAATGGTACAATTGGTGTTCCAAAATTTGGGCTAAATGAATTTAGTCCCAGGTCCGAATCCGACACTCCTGACACCAATTGTTACGGACACGACTTTGATGTTATGGTGGGCCGAGCGGAATGGCCGCCGTGTTCGCACAAGTTACCCGATTATACTCGAACCTTGGCCGAGTCGCGCTACGCTAAATCAATTGAGGAAAGGACACAACGGCTGGGTTTAAAATGACACGACACCAGGGGTACGGTTCTCAAGACCTCCGGAGGAGGTTATAATATTGCGGAAGGTTAGATTACAGGGATGAGAGGGACAGCATAGAAAGATAGGCACTTAATTACGGTCTTATAGTAGCCCCGACAGACGACAGATAAACAGGACAAAACTGACTCACACGGGGATTGATGGCAAGGAAAGCGGGTAGTCGATGGCTCAAGGTGCACTCTTGGCTCAGGGGCAAAATCGACCCGGTCCGGTCCCAAGATGCGGGGAGGTCGCTCAGCGCTCGGAGGTCGCGACTTGTCTTTTCAAGCTGGGGCCGCATCTGACGTCACGTCCGGTAAGTCGCTGCGTATATCCGGCGGGGAGTGACACGCCCTCGGCTCGTTAGCTCCGCCCCAGATGGAATCGGCCCGCCGCTTCTCACTGGCTGCGGGGGGTTACCGGGCTCCGCCCCTGACGAGGAGCTGACAGCCAGCCCCTTCGTGGTAACCCCGTGGAGCGCATGGGCAATGGCGGCTAACCAAGCCGGAGTGAGGACGCACACTCCCCGTGCCGCGCCGCGCCGCCCCCCTCTGTTGTTGTAGTTGTTGTTGTAGTTGTTGTTGTTGTTGTTGTTGTTGTTGTTTCATGGGGAAGATGGGAGGAGGTATGGGGAGGTCCTAAACTCACTACTGGTGCCATACAATCACATTCTGGTGCAACGAAGAGTCAGAATTAATGGAAACGAGTCCTTAACTGACATAGACTAAGAATAACTAGCAAGATGTCCGAAAGTTGTCTACGTGAGATGCGGTGGACCTGGGCACGACATTTAATGGGGGAAGAAGGGGAAGGTCGGTTCTACAGAGTGTTATTTACAGGCAATGGGACTAGGGAATGGGGGAT
The DNA here is from genome assembly GCF_964187855.1 of Myxine glutinosa. Classification (NCBI taxonomy): domain Eukaryota; kingdom Metazoa; phylum Chordata; class Myxini; order Myxiniformes; family Myxinidae; genus Myxine; species Myxine glutinosa. The sequence continues at coordinate 222,795,154 of NC_136261.1, forward strand.
TGGGGATAGTTGGGGAGTATTGGGGAAATAGGGGAATATTTACAAGCGGATATGGAGGCCAAATGCCATATCCGCAACAATATGTATGCTTCACTATTGTTCGGTGTACCATGATAGCCAGCACTATTTTAAAATGATTGCAGTGAGTGAATACATTGATGGCTTTTGATGTGTGCAGAGCTGCATATTGTTGAGAAGGACTCGTGTTTCAACAAAGATGTTCAGCTCCCTGGCTTGTACGAACCTTTTGAGTGGGAAAAAGAAGATGTTGTTGCTGCATCAATGGATTCTAATGAGGCGGCCAGTGAAAAAGTAGCCAGGAAGCAGCACGAGAAGAAAAACTTGCACAAAAAGGACGAGGCCATTGAAACCGCTATTGAGTTCGTTGAAACCACTGTTGAGAATGAAGAATGTATTTCGATAAATAGCTCTCCCACAGAGAAAGCTGATAAGATGACCACTCATCTTGCAGAAGGTGAAGAGAGAAAAGCAGTCCCAAAAGAGTCAACTGGGACAGTTGATAAAGGTGAGTGTGCATCTCTTCACATCTTCGTGTGTGCTGAAGCTTAATAACTTGTTGATTCATTCACAATTATGAAGTTTTCGGTGTGTCTGAGCACATTGATCATGACGTTTGGATCCCAGGTTCAAATTGCATGTACTTTGTTGTCCATTCTTCTCCTTTTTTTTTTTTTTTTTTTTTTTTGTATACTGAATCGAGGCTCGTGAAAGAGCTGACATTTACTTCACAAACAAATCAACCAGACAAACAAAATATATAAAAAGAGGGAGCGGAAGACAAGAGAAGGGGAAGCACACAAACACTTGAGAGCACACAACATTTAAGAGCAGGGCGATGTGTGGGAGGGAGAGGGCTTGGGGGGGGGAGGCGTGGGAAGGGGGGGGGGGCGGGGGTGGGAGAAGTATAAAACACAAGGACACCAAGGACTTCCAGGACAGAAGTTGGTATTTCAAAAAAGTGAAATTGGGGTGAAATTAGCGGGGATAGAAAAGATCAAGGTTTTGGATGGGGGAAGATAAGAGATGGTGGTGAACAGCTGTTTTAAAGACCTGCAGGGTGGAGTGGGATTGAAGAGAGTGAGGGAGTTTGTTCCAGAGGTGGGAGAAAAGAGGAATGAAGGAGTGAAGGTGAGCAGAGAGTCTTGATTTTGGCAGTTTAACCATAAGAGGGTTGCAGGCAGATCTTGTGCGACCTGTAGGAATATTTGCGGGACAGAGCCCAGAGAGAGCTGGGGGGGCAAGGCCAGAGAGGAGTCGGTAGAAGACGGAAAGACCACCAACCTGCCTGCGGTGAGTGAGTGAGAGGCCCTTGGAGTTAGCTTCATCGTGGGAGTTAGCTTCTTCCTCTTCCCTTTTATAAGGGGTGAGGTCCAATGGTACCAAGCTTCTGCCCTGCCTTGACCATGATAATCCTCCACTTCACTCAACCAACCTTCTCCACTCTCCAACCACCCCCACCTTACTGATATCCCTCCTCACACAATCCTCCCATGTCAAACATGATCTACCTCTTTTCCTCCTGCCTTGCTCCTTCAACCTATCCACTGTCTTTGCCATTCTCCCTTCCCCCATCCACATGACATGTCCAGTCAATCGCAGTCAACATTTCACCAATCTCCCTGTCAAGCTCATCTGTACACCAATCTCCTCTCTCAGTTCATCCATCCTCCTTCTATCCACCCACTTCACTCCTGCAATCCTTCTGTCCCGGTTTTCCTCGCAAACCTGCAGCCCCTGTTGTTGTCTCTCTGTCAATGTGACCGTTTACAAACTGGAAAGGCAGGCTGGCATTGCACACATCAGAACGATCCCTTCAATTTCCATGATATATTCATGCCTGCCTCGAGCCTACTCCACACATTTGCACGCACCTGAATCCTCTTCCACACCTCTGCATATGACTTACCATTCCCAGTCACTGTTCTCCTCCTGATACTCAAATCTATTTCCCTGTCTGATCTCCTTCCCCTCTAACCTGATATTCATTTATTTTCTCTGCTCCTCGACCCACATCACCTCGGTCTTCTCCATGCTCATCTTCAGCCCATGTTTCTCAAATGCCTTCTTCCACTCCCCCAGTACTTCTTGCATCTCCTGCCTACTCTCCCCCACAACAGCCAGATTGTCTGCATACAACACCCTCCCCATAATAACCGTCATGTTTATGAGCTCCATCGCCATGAAAAAACAGGAGTGGGCTGAGAGAGCTTCCCGGCCTCAAACCGATGTTCACACTGAACCCCTCAGACATCGCAGGACCAACCAAAACTCTTACCTCCGTTCCCTTGTACATTCTTTCCACCAACCTAACTTCTGCTTCCGGTACTCCCGTCCAACTCGGTGTCACCATCACCATCTCTCTCAGGACAGTGTCGTAGGCTTTCACCAGGTCCACAAATCCCAATGCCATATCATCATGCACTTCCAACCTCTTTTCCACCAGTTGTCTCTGCGTGAACAGCCCATACATTATTCCCCTACCCTTTCTAAACCCCTGCTGATCTTCTCTGATCTCTATCTCCACATTCTTCCTTATCCTCCCTTCTAGAATCCTCTCCAGCAACTTAATGATGTGACTTAGGAGTGTAATACACCATGCATTTTAAGGCCATTTTCCCTGCTAGAGTGGGGGATAGCCTTGCGGTCCCCATGACAATCTTCTCCATCTTGCCCTATTTTCTGCATCTCTCCTTGTTAACCCCCTTGCCCACATTTCTTCTTTCACCATCTTTGGCCAAGTCTTTCTCGGTCTTCCCCGTCCTCTACTTCCTTCTACATTCATTTCCATCACTCTTCTCAACCAGTCACTTTCATGATTCCTCAACACATGACCAAACCATCTCAACCTGTTCCTCTTCACAACATCAATCACAGGCTCTATTCCCATCATTTTTCGCAATTCATCATTTGTCTTCCTCTCTCTCAACGATACTCCGCACATCCATCAAACCATTCGCATTTCCACCCTTTCCAACCTTCGTTGCTGCTCTACGTTCATTACCCATGTCTCGCTCCCATAAATCATAACACTTCTCACACATGCAGCATACACCTTTCCCTTCAGCTTCAACGACACTCCCCTCCTCATCAGCACGCCACTCAGTTCCCGAAACTTCTTCCATGCACATCTCACTCCAGCAACCGTTGCCGAGTTTGATCCACCTTCTCCATTCAGCATGTCTCCGAGGTAGCAAAATGTTTTCACACCTTCCAGCTTCACACCGTCTCCAAGATCCAACTCAACATTTCCTCCATCTGCAGCTCCCTCTGTGCACACCTTACATTTGAATGTAGCTGCCACACTGGTTAATGACCCTCTCAGACCACTACATTTTTGATGAACCCACTCAGCGCACATTGTACATTGAATGGAGTTCACTCCGACACCCTTCCTGCACACACCACAGGGCCACTTCCCAGTTCTTTCCACCTCACCACATGCTTTACCACTTGCCATCACCTTCGTCTTTCCGATATTCACCTTCAGACCTTTTGTCTCCATACATTCCTTCCACTTGTTCATCTTTTCCTTCAGTCCATCCATACTTTCCGCAATCAACACCAGATCATCTGCATACAACAACTCCCACGGTAAACCCTCCTTTACGTTCTGAGCCAGCACCTCCATCACAGCTACAAATAGTAGTGGACTTAGTACCGACCCCTGATGCACTCCCACCTTCACCTCAAACTCACCACTGTTCCAGTCCTTCGTCCTTACAGCTGTGCGCGCTCTTTTGTACATTGCCATCACTACTCTGATCAACCATTCCTCCACTCCTAACTTCCTCATTGCCCATGTCAATACTTTGCGTGGAACCCTATCGAATGCTTTCTCCAGATCAACAAACCCAAGAAACAACTTCTTCCTCTTATCCATGTACTTCTCCTGCAACTGCCTCACAATAAAAAACGTGTCTGTCGTTCCTCTTCCTGGCTTAAATCCAAACTGCATTTCGTCGATCTTCACTTTCTTCCTTATCGTCCTCTCCAACACCCTTTCCAATACCTTCATTCCATGCTCCAATAACTTTATCGCTCGGTACGAGCCACGCTCTAGAGCAGGGGTCGGCAACCTTTTTGACATGAAGTGCCAGTTTGAAATGTTCTTGTTAATTAGTGTGCCATATCAACATTAAGTTTAACATTAAGTTTAATTATGACACCACATCAAAAAAATACTTCCAACAGACATGGAATTTTATTCCATCCATACAGGCTACATGCATAGCAACAACATCCATACAGGCTACATGCATAGCAACAACATCCATACAGGCTACATGCATAGCAACAACATCCATACAGGCTACATGCATAGCAACAACATCCATACAGGCTACATGCATAGCAACAACATCCATACAGGCTACATGCATAGCAACTACATCCATACAGGCTACATGCATAGCAACAACATCCATACAGGCTACATGCATAGCAACAACATCCATACAGGCTACATGCATAGCAACAACATTTTAAAGAAACATTTATCTCTCATAATTAGGACATTGTAATGATCATTTTATCATTGTAAAATTTGTCCCCAATGAGGTTACAAATTATATGCACGGACCCCATTTCAAAACACTGCTTTCAGTAACTCATTTACAAAGTATTGCATTGGAAACAAATGTCAAAAAGTGAGAATAAAGTGTATCAAACAGAAATACCAGTACTATACAAGAATGCTGCCATCCTCATGAAAACATCCACATCAGAGTTGGAAAAAAAGAGATGGACAAACAGCTACATATGCAAACCCATGTGTACTACAAATAAACAGATGCCTACCAGTCAGTGTGATCCCTGGCCCTGCTTTCCTTTGCTGAGCTCAATTATCTGGGGGTTGTCGTTAGTCACTTTAAGTTGCAAACATGCTTCGGAGTGGTCGGTTGTCAAACGACTACGGGAGGCCATTTCTTCAATGCGTCGCTCAACACTTCTAGCTGACATGGGAATATCTTTTATTCTTGATTTGATTGTCTCTTTGATGGTGAGCCTTCAAACAGAACCTCTGAGCTACAGAGAAAAGCCTCCTTAATATATTCGCCATCCGTGAATGGCTTTCCACGTTTCACAATGCAATGAGCAATGCGATAGTTTGCTTCAGTCGCTTGGTTTTTAGCAGTGGCAAAGATTTTGAGGGTGTTGGCTTGCTTCCCATACCTGGACACGGCACGTTTGATGGATTCTGCCTTGTCTGCCTGATCTTTGAAAGTTTTCTCGTGCTTTGTCTCAAAATGGCGCTTAACACTCAACGTTCGACAAACAACATTTTCAAAACATAAAGTACACACAGCACGGTCCTTCTGAAAAACAAAACCCCACTCTTCTGTCCATGACGGCTGGAATGCTCGAACCTTTACTTCAGCTTTCTTAGCTAGCGGGGTTGCCATCATCTACCGAACCTGAACCGCTTCACTGCACTGTGGGAAATGTGAGCGGGAGGCCGTACCGTCAATCAAACTAAATAAGACAGGCCGCGCAACAGCCAATGGCTGTTCAAGAAGTGATTTGTCATGCAACTGAGAGGGCACTGCTTTCGCCAGTGTGCCAATGATTACGCTGCCGCGTGCCAATGGTGGCACGCGTGCCTAAGGTTGCCGACCCCTGCTCTAGAGGGTCACCTTTCCCCTTGTATAGAGGGACGAGGGTACTCAGTCCGAATCTTGAAAATCACCCTTCCCCTTCCATATTGGCACAATTAATCCTGTCCTCCAATCCTCCGGAATTGAATCCTCTCTCAAACATGCATTCAACAGCCTCCTCGTCCAACTGACTCAGACTTCTCCCGCCACAATTATCATCTCTGTGCGCACCTCATTAATGCCTGGCGCTCTTCCCTTCCTCATCCACTTCAATACTGTCTGCACCTCGTCCTTCATGATCTCCACCAACTCCACGTGAAGTCTGATCCACCTTCTCCTTCACGTAACACGGTAGCTCCAGTTCGCCGTTTCGTCCACCCCGGTTCAACAACTCTTTGAAATATCCTTCCCACACCTTCAATACTACCCCCATCTGCAGCTAGCCTGCCATCCCCATCCATAATCACCGCTGCCTCCTTCATGTCCTCGCTATCCTCATCCCTGTCATGAGCAAACTTATAGATCATATTATCTTCTTCCTACCATCCTCTTCTAACTTGTACACCTCCCCTTCCATGTCATTCCTTGCCTTAACCACAGATTTCCTTGTTGCTTTTTTTCATCTTCTTCCCACCATCCTCTTCTGACTTGTTGTACACACCTCTTCTATATTATTCCTTGCTTTATCCATAGCTCTCCTTGCTGCTTTTTTCTTCTGCCCATACAGGTGCAGTAACCCTGCATCCAGCTGTCTCCCTCTAACCTTGAGCTTCTCTATCCTCTTCAAAACCTCCTTCTTTTCACCAACTGCCTTCACTACTTCCTCTGTCCTCCATACCTAGTTTATATCCCTCAACGATGCATCCCTTCATGACGACTTTTCACACAAAACTTCTGCAATTCCCTAACTGCCTCTCCATCCTTCTTCCAATATCCACTAATATATTTGGAATTTATGTAAAAAGTACAGCAATGTCTCAATGTTCTTTTCCTGCATGTGATGGTTATGCAAGCTCTTTTCTCGGCATTATAGACATAAAAACATTAACTTTACAATTAACCTGTAGATTATAAATAACTGTTTAATATGCCTGTGCATAACATGTCAAAGGCAAAGAGCATGGGCATATCCTGAGTTTTCACTTCCTGCATATACATCGATTCATTCAACTGCTTAGAAATTGTGAAATGTTGAAATATCACCTGGTTATTCATTTCTTTTCGTCACATTTACATTTTTTTGTTTTTCATACGACATGTTTTTGAAAGAATTTTTACTTATTTATTTATTTTCACCAATATAATTGTTCTACCTCTGTCTGGTTTTCCCCTTTCCTTTTCTTTCACCTTCCCTACTTCATACATCTCTTGCATGTTTTTGCAAATGCTGCCGTCATTCTCCTTATGTCTTTCACCTTCCTGCCAGGTGGTGTTCAGGATGTACGTATCTTTGAGTACAGCAAGAAGAATTGGACAGCAAAATCTCCCAAGCAGTTTCTCATTGATTGGTGCCGCAAGCACCTTCCCCGTTCACCTGCCCCATCATTCCATAAAGTACCTGCTGGCCAGTACTGGCGAGCGAGGTGAATCGTTCTTATGAGACTGTTGTGTGAATGCATGCACATTATGTACGTATGTGTATGAATTTGTATAAGAAAATTTGCTGGAAAGCAATACTGTTTGAGCAAATACCAAATATATCCCATCATAATTTGGGTAAGATGGTGATGTCTGCATGATTATCATGAGATGCCATCAAAAATACCGACTTTAACTAACAGTTATACTAAAAGTAAGGCGATTCTGTATATATGTAAATCGGTCTGATCATTATAGAATTGAAAATGGCTGGAATGATCTCCACGTTTTGCATATGTGCTCGGGGTACCCAAGTTCGTTATGTGTGCAAACGAATTCCTCTCCCCTCCTTTCCCCCATCACTCATCCCTCGGCAAGAATGGGGAGACCATTTGCGATTTTTGTCTCGACATTCAGAACAGTGCAAGTAGTCCCTCTAGAGCTCAAGAACACATGCAGTCATGGAAAAAATTATTTATTTAGGTTCAATGAGTGGAACACAAAACAGGAAAAATACAAAGTTTCGAAGAAATTAAGCCGTTGACCTACTTTTTGGCTTTGGGTCATATGTGACCCATTGGGTCATTGTTGACCGATGGTGTACTGGTCTCAATAAATCTAAAATATATCGTAAAGTTGCACTGACTGTTTGTACATCTGCGATGGATGTACAAGGCGTTGATTCGGGATTTAAACTGTGACACGCACCATTGTGTACCCCTCCTAGTCTTCCCAGTCTTATAACCCCACTTGAAATCTAAATAGGAGCATATATCTGTAACTGTTTACGCAGAATGGTATTCCTTGTAGCAATTTCGTTTTTCCGTGAAACACGGTGGCACCTCACACTTTTCACAGTGTGTGTCAGTTTTCATTTTTACACATAAGGCACAACGGCGCCTTTTTTCACTCTTGATTGGCCAGTGGGCTACTTGGTCTTTTCGAGAGTCCAAGTTCGGTGGCCGACGAACTTGTTTTGGTGGTTTGGGAGCACTCGGACTGGCGTCGCTTGGTCTACCTCGCTTGCGGATGCTATTGACCGATGATGCCGGTTGCAATTGTTGCCTGGAAATTGCGAAGATTGCACGCTTGCTTCTTGTCTCTTCACAGTTGCTCATGGTCGCGACGGTACAGGAACCAAGCGTTGACAACGCCAATGGCTACAAACTGCCAAAACAAGTACATGTACCATCGACGCGATTTCAGTGGATATTTGTAGCGCGAGATACACGAATCCATGAGGTCAATTCCTCCCATGTTCTCGTTGTATTCCTTGATGACATTTGGTCTGGGTACTTCAACGAAATCCTTTTTCTTCTTATCCCATCTACGTACCATATCGAGTGGTTCTGGTCCATTGCATGTAGACATAAGCGTGACGGGCTTGGTTTCGATCCACCTGACACAAACTATGTTTGTGTCCTTTTCAACACGGCAGTCGTAAGTTCCCCGACCACGTTTGGTCATCGCTTTCTCGCCATCCAAGGTACATCCTGACAGCCGATTTTTTCTGACTGTACCTGTGTACTGGAATCCGTCCGATTTCATCTTTTCCAACAAGGCCATTGAGGTGAAGAGGTTGTCCGCAAAAATGTTGTAGTTATTGTGCTTTTGCAGTGTCTCGCACAGGTTGACAATGATGTCACCCCCAACTCCGATGGGACTTTTTTCTCTCGCAGCATTGTTTTTCCCCTTATATACGTCAAAGTCGTGCAATAGACCGGTCACACTGCATCTAGCCCAAATCTTGAATCCCCATTTTGTCGGTTTTCCCTTCATGTATTGCTTTATCCCACTGAACGAGCCCTTGAACGCTACCATCATTTCATCGATAGACTGCTCTTTGCCAGGAACAATCTTCACACTGCTCACGAAACATTGCGAGTATGGGTCGTACCTTCCACAACTTGTCGTTTTTTGCTTCTGCGTCGATTCCCTCGTTGTCAACGAAATGTAGTGAACGTAGGATAAGCTGAAATCTGTTTCGTGACATGATGTCGGCCACAGGAGCAAATCGTGTTGCCGCTTCCCAGTAGACCCGTACACCAGGCATTTGAACAACGCCCATCCGCAGAACCATGCCGAGAACCTGCTCGATCTCCTTGATGTTGGTTTTAACACTGACGCCATTTTTTTGCAAACTGTACTGGTTGGTATTGTCTACAATCAGTTGCAACATTTCCTCAGTAATGAACATATGGAAATATTGTAAATGCTAAAGGGGTTTTGCATGGGTCCATCGTCATCGGTGTAAGGCTCAGGAAATTCTGGACCTAGGAAAGTTTGATCTGGAGGCTGAAAGTCGGTTTTGCGCCAGGTGTACTTTCGTTTTTGAGTTTTCTTTGATGTCCCGGCTTTTGCAGCAAGATCAGCTAATGGTACATCCTCAGAAGCACTGAACAGGCCATCGGAATCGTCATCATGGTCAATGCTTGCAACATCATCTTGATCTTCAGAATCATCCGGATCGTGGATGGGCAGGTATAAGTCATCGTCATCTGCCTCACTCTCGCTGTGTTCGCCGAAGTCACTGACATCACCATCCAGCTGGGAAATGACATCATGTACATTTAGGTTCCTCCTTCTCTGTGTTTGCAATGGCATCCTGCGAGTAAAAAGGGAACACATATTTATATGTAAAGTCGGCAAATAGTAGTTAATTTCAGGGCAGGATATAAAACAAACGCTTTCAAAATGCTGTGACTCAATATTTATCAATAACCATCGTATAAGAGGAGCCTATCGGACATAAGTTTCCACAATTTGAGGTAACATCAAGACCCAGTGGGTCACTGGTGGCCCACCAACATGGCACCCGTAGCCCAGTGGGTCACCAGTGACCCATCGACATGGGAAGCCCTGTAGTCAGCGGATTTTTCTTACTAAAAGTATATAGCATATTCATTTACATTCAATGACCTTTCATTTGAATAATTACCATCAGTAGTTACGGTAAACTTACCTTTATGTGTGTGTCTGACAACTTTTCCGTGGTCCAGATCTGAGGTCAGCATGTAACAATGGGGGCTGCCATCTTTGATCAGAGAGTGAACCTCAGTGTCGCCATCTATACTGACTTACATGTATTAACGGGGTCACGGATGGAACACTGGGCTTAAAAGGGTGTGGATATAGAAATTTGATCAGCGTCTTAATTAATTGGTGGCAGCCAATTAGGCGGGGTCATATATGACCCCTGGGGCTCTATTGGGTAACCCTGCCACAGGGAGTGGATATTGGCACAATTTTTTCGCTCCTGGGTGGGACGGGTCTTACTATTACAAAAATGATCCATCCATGTGAAGAAGAAGCAGGACCTCCCACTTTAATGCCGCAGTTCCTGCTGTCAGAATAAAAATGGTGCAGTGGGAAAACTAATTAACAAATTTTGCATGAGTACTTGCGTAACCCAGGATCAGGTCATAAGCATGATAAAATAAATCTCTCCCCTCACGCTCTCCCACTCCCATGCGAGTGTGGGAAGACTTTCGATTTATATAACCATCGTATAAGAGGAGCCTATCGTATAAGAGGAGCCTATATATTAAATCTGTGCATGTGGATACTATAAATGTGCATACTATACAAATGTGCATACCATGATTTTTAAATGACTTCACTATTGAGAGATATGCCGAAAAAAGATTTAAAACCTTGATCTCTTCTACCCCCATTAATTCACCCCAGATCCACTTTTTTTGAAATACCGACTTCTTTCCTGGAAGTTCTAGCAGTGCATGTGTTTTATACCTCTCCCACCCCCCGCCCTACCCCCCGCCCTTCCCATGACTCCTCCCCGCAAGCCCTCTCCCCTCCCACAGATCTTCCGATGTCCCTGCTCTCTGCTGTTGTACTTGTGTGCTTCCCTCTCTCTCCCCATCTTGTCTCCGCTCCCTTTATTGTATGTTTTGTGTGTCCATTTGTTTTTTTTGTGTGATTGATGTTACCTCTTACACAAGCCTCAATCTTGTATACAAAAAATATAAATGTATTTCTACTATATAAGAGAGCAGTTGGTCTGTGTCACCATTTTTCTCAGAGATGGCTGAACGGATCTTCGTCAAACTTTCAGAGGTTCATCAGCGTGTGCCTGGAAGTGTTTTAGGCAAACTAAAATAAAAAATTAATTTCTTTGTATTTTTTTAAAAACAAAATTGCTCAATAGTGCCGAAGCCTTTTTGATTAATGACAGTTATATACAAGTAAACATTCGCATAAATAAATACAAAACAATTACAAGACATTTGAACACAAATCATCAAACAATTCCGGAAGCGGTCGAAGTTTGTGGTAAGGCTTCTTCTTCCTGAACGTAATCAACCTTGACTCAGAAACGTGATCAACCGCACATTAACCAGCATATATTCAACGAAAAGGTAAAATGATGATTTGACATTTGTGATGGATTCTGATTTGGATGTCATTGCTTTTCCATTATATTTGCCCTCATTTCAAATATGTTAATGTTTCTTTTTCGGTTGAGCAACACCGGGTACTCCAGCTATAAACGCTTATATACTTTACTCCAGGGTACAAATACAACTTTGTCTGGCGGGGGGAGGGGGTGGGGGGGGGGGGGATTATAAGAACTGAACTGTAATACTCAGTTTCAGAAAGAGGATAATAAGCTTGTTACATATCACGTCAGGTGCGTCGACGACAACCGTTGACTACCTGATGGTGCGTAGACGAGATAGGGGGCACCTCCGGGACACAAAGGTGATCCTGGGGGAGGAGGCTGTTTCACAGCATCACTTGGTTGTCTGCGACATAAGGGTGAAAGGTGTGAGGAGAGCTCGGCGGGTGAAGTACCAACCGAGAATGAAGGTGTGAAGGTGTGGAGGTTGAAAGAGGTGACGGTGAGCGAGGCATTAAAAGAGAGGCTGAGTATGGTTGAGGATGGTGTGGTTGAGCTTGAAAGTGGTTGGATGTCAATGAAAGATAGTCTGTTAGGAGCCGTTGGTGAGGTATGTGGATGGACAAAAGGACCACCGAGGCACTCGGAAACATGGTGGTGGGATGACGAAGTTGGAAAGAGGATTGACGAGAAGAGGAAGAAGTTCAAGGAGTGGCAGAAGGCAAAGGGTACGGGAGCAGAAGACGCAGAGCATGAAAGTTATAAGGCAGCCAAGAAGGCTGCAAAGAAAGAGGTAGCAAAGGCGCAGGAGGCATATAGGAAAATGTTCGGAGAACACTTGGATTCGGAAGAAGGTCAGAGAGCGGTATTCAGGATTGCAAAGCAGATAGTGAAAGAGAGGTGTGATGTGATGGGGGTGAGTTGCTTGAAGGATGAAGTGGGACAAATTGTTGTGGACGCAGATGGAATTAAAGGAAGATGGAAGAGATATATGGAAATGCTGTTGAATGCAGAGAATGAATGGGATGGCAACATAGAGAGGAACCCAGTTTTAGGACCGGCAGCGAAGATAACTGAGAAGGAAGTTGAGGAAGCAATAAAAGCAATGAAGAGTAGAAAAGCGGGAGGGCCGATGGAAGTTGTGGGAGATATGTTGAAGGCAGCAGGAAGTTGGGGTGTGAAGAGAATGACAGAGATCTGTAATCTGGTGTTGAAAGAAGGCCGCATTCTAGTGGATTGGGAACCGAGTACCCTCGTCCCTCTATACAAGGGGAAGGTGACACTCTGGACTGTGGCTCGTATAGAGCGATAAAGTTATTAGAGCACGGAATGAAGGTATTGGAAAGGGTGTTGGAGAGGAGGATAAGGAAGAAAGTGAAGATCGAGCAAATGCAGTTTGGATTTATGCCAGGAAGAGGAACGACAGACGTGCTATTTATTGTGAGGCAGTTGCAGGAGAAGTACATGGAGAAGAGGAAGAAGTTGTTTTTTGTGTTTGTTGATCTCGAGAAAGCATTCGATAGGGTTCCACGCAAAGTCCTAACATGGGCATTGAGAAAGTTAGGAGTGGAGGAATGGTTGATCAGAGTAGTGATGGCAATGTACGAGAGAGCGCGCACAGCTGTAAGGACGAAGGACGGGAACAGTGGTGGGTTTGAGGTGAAGGTGGGAGTGCATCAGTGGTCGGTACCAAGTCCACTACTATTTGTAGCTGTGATGGAGGTGCTGGCTCGGAATGTAAAGGAGGGTTTACCGTGGGAGTTGTTGTATGCAGATGATCTGGTGTTGATTGGGGAGTGTATGGATGGACTGAAGGAGAAGATGAACAAGTGGAAGGAATGTTTGGAGGCAAAAGGTCTGAAGGTGAATATCGGAAAGACGAAGGTGATGGCAAGTGGTAAAGCATGTGGTGGTGAGGTGGAAATAACTGGGAAGTGGCCGTGTGCTGTGTGCAGGAAGGGTGTCGGAGTGAACTCCATTCAATGTACAATGTGCGCTGAGTGGGTTCATCAAAAATGTAGTGGTCTGAGAGGGTTATTAACCAGTGTGGCAGCTACATTCAAATGTAAGGTGTGCACAGAGGGAGCTGCAGATGGAGGAAATGTTGAGTTGGATCTTGGAGACGGCGTGAAGCTGGAAGGTGTGAAAACATTTTTCTACCTAGGAGACATGCTGAATGGAGAAGGTGGATCAGACTCTGCAACGGTTGCTGGAGTGAGATGTCCTTGGAAGAAGTTTCGGGAACTGAGTGGCGTGCTGACGATGAGGGGAGTGTCGTTGAAGCTGAAGGGAAAGGTGTATGCTGTATGTGTGAGAAGTGTTATGATTTATGGGAGCGAGACATGGGTAATGAACATAGAGCAGCAACGAAGGCTGGAAAGGGTGGAAATGCGAATGGCTCGGTGGATGTGCGGAATATCGTTGAGAGAGAGGAAGACAAATGATGAATTTCGAAAGATGATGGGAATAGAGCCTGTGATTGATGTTGTGAAGAGAAACAGGTTGAGATGGTTTGGTCATGTTTTGAGGAAGGATGAAAGTGACTGGTTGAGAAGAGTGATTGAAATGAATGCAGAAGGAAGTGGAGGACGGGGAAGACCGAGAAAGAATTGGCTAAAGGTGGTGGAAGAAGAAATGCGGGCAAGGGGGTTAACAAGGGGAGATGCAGAAAATAGGGCAAAATGGAGAAGATTGTGATGGGGACCACAAGGCTAACCCCCGCTCGATCAGGGAAAATGGCCTTAAAATGCCTGTTGTTGTTGTTATGTATATATATATATATATATAGAATGCGAGGGCGAACAACCACAAGATGTCTCAAAGTTGTGGATGGATTCGGACAAAACTTGGTGGGCACGTTGGATGTATGACAAGAACGATTCGATTAGATTTTGGTGAAAATCAGGATCCGGATGAGTATTTTAAATTTTCTCAGTGATTATTCACCATTGAGAGATAGGGCCAAAAACGATATATAGCTTGATATTTCAAAACGTTATGGACGAATTATGGCAAAACTCGGTGGATGAGTTGGTTAGGTGACAAGAACAAGCCGAATATATTTTGCTTCAGGTCTGAATCCATATCCGGCCTATCAGTTGAATACAAACCATTGATAAACTGTGCAGCCTGGCGGAGGTATGCTCTCTACCGAGTGCTGTTCTAGTTAAATAGATCATCATTTCTAAGGTGACTGATTTTGCACTTTTAGATTGTTTTTATTGTAGGATTATGTGTATTCCATTGAAAGAATTGTTTGAAGTTGATTTGATTGATTCAATCAACCTAATTCAAGTGTTGATGGTTTGGCATCTTACTTCATTGTTGTGACTTAAAAAATAGCTTTGGCCTTCCACAGAGCACGGGTTGATCGACAAAAAGAGGGTGGGTTGCTGGAAGTCTGTCCGACCATCCTGTGTGAAGACAGCATGCAGGCTCAACATCTGGCAGCAACGCTTGCCCTCTGGCACCTCTGCAGAGGCCAAGTAAGTGATGGAACAAGATGCAAAACCCCAGATCTTTGAGCAGGAATTGTCATTTCTTATGCAAGGTCCTGCAAGAGTGAGGTGACTGAGTGTAAAAAGGAAGTATACTGAAAATGGGTCTATCTTTGGACACAAGCAAAGGAATGAACTAAGAAAAAATGAGAGGAAACAAAGTAACCTAGAAGTAAGAGGGTTTGTTTAGGAAGAATTAATGGTGTGAGAATAGATCTCAGGTAGGGATGGGGGATGACACGAGGAGGTGGTGGACCGCCTGCTTAAAACTTTGAAGGGAAGAGTGGCGTCCCTGGAAGACAGATTCACAATTGGGGAAAAAGCGAAACAAAAGAGTGGAAGTGGGTAGTGAGCTTGGATTTTTTGTGAGTTCAACCAGGAGTGTGGGGGAGGGGACTCAGATGTACACATGAAGGGGAATGGTTAAAAAAACAAAGTGAAAAAAGAGATGCCACTGACCTGTCCCCGATGGCTGCAGGCTTTGTCCTTCAACCTCATCACGGGACATACCAATAATGTTGAGAACCTCAGATTCCACAGAATCCAGAAAAGATGGATGTTGTGCTGGGGTGCCAGTGCATTAGGGAAACTAGTACTACATTGAGCTATGGACAAAGTGCATGTAAGTGGTTTGTTGCTCTGTTTTCAAAATGTGACTTTGACTGATAGATGCCAATCTGCATTTGGCTTTCAATGCCAGCTCTGCTATATGATCAGCCCAGGAAAGGTCATGGTTGATGGTGAAGCTGGAATGTTCAAAAACTGAACCTCTTCCAGTGGTTTGCCATGGAAATCCATATGTGGGGTCATTTGATAATCCTTCCAGAGTGACAGGATGAGACTGAGATTTGTCAGGATTTAAAGACGTTAAATTTGTCAGACTAACGTCTAATAAATTTCATGTCAGCAAAAATTGACACAGCTGTTGTGTTCCTGTCAGTAGGATGGGAGTTCTGTATAAAATGTGGCGTCATCTGCAAAAAGGGGTTTATTAATGAGACGTGTCACTTTTATGTTCTGATTTATGATTCCATTGCTAATCATTTTTACGATGGAGTAATGTTCAAAAGCCTGCCAGGATGAGGCAGAGGTCATCTAATTTACCTTTGAGGTGTCTAGTCCAGGTTCCCTTCCAGACTTGCCTATACATGTTGGATTGGTGCTTCACAGGCAGGGCATCAAATCTTACAGTGCAATGTCCCTCAGATGGAATAAACTCCCACACTCTCTTCAATCCCACTCCTCCCTCCAGGTCTTCAAAAGTGCTGTCCCCCACCATATTTTATCTTTCTCCGTCCAAAACCTTGATATTTTAAACCCCTGTTAATTCACCCCAGACCCACCTCCTTCACATGACCTGTTTTCTTTCCTGAAATCCCCTGTAGTGTCCATCTCATTTATCCCGTGTACCCCATCCCTGTCCTCCCCCTTCCACAGAGCTACCGACGTCCCTGTTCTCTACTGTTGTTGTGCTTGTATGCTTCCCTCTCTCTCGCTTGTCTCCCGCTCCCTTTATTGTATGTATTGTGTGTCCGTTTGTGTTTTTTGTGTTTAATGTGTTAGCTCTTACATGAGCCTCGACTTGGTGTTGACAAAAAAATAAATCCGAATTCCTGTCCTGATTAGTGATGGGAAGGCAAACGCAAACCATCCTATTAGGCTGCTTTAACACCACTGAAACTGTTTTTGAGAGACAATGGGGAAGGAGGGAGGAGGGGTGGTGGAGAGAGAGGAAGGGTGAGGTGGAGGAGAAAGAGGAGAGGGAGGAGACGGAGGAGAGGGAGGAGAGAGAGAGAGAGCAAAGAGGAGGGCTCAATAGTTAATTAAATACTTAAGCATTGTGCTTAAAAACAAATAGTACTAGTTGGTTTAGCCAGAAATTTTGTATCCAATCCAGAACAGAGCTTTTCAAATTTGAAAATTATTTTGCAAACTTTTATGGGATCAAGCGATTGCAATTTGTGAAATGTAGTACAGTATCCCATTATAGCAGGTGATTGTTTTTAGCAGGAGCTGGTTCCATGTTTTTCAGAGACTGCAATTAAGCTGGAAGTTGTGTTTTTAACTTTGATATATTCTTTCCCAGATACAATTATTCGAAAACCTCGTTAATTGTGTAATACTGTTGTGTATATGTCGAAACACATGGTGGATGTGTGTTAGGTGTCCCCTGTTGGTCAGGACCTTTGCAGCAAGTACTGGTGTAGCACATGGATTCACAGTCATAAGTTACTTTACCTTGTCACATTGGTGCTAGACCTCGCTATTTGTACAATTTGACACTTTAAGTGAAATATCTTGAGACCTCTGGAATGAGCAACCACCTGTCATTGCGGACCACCTACTTGATGTATTTCCCTTTGAGCACATGTCAAACTGGATCAACTGCCATGAAATCGTTATTGTTGTGACCATAACATTTGTTTAACACTACAATCAATGGCCAGAAAATTTGTTCATTTTTATGACCGCAAGTTTTGAAAAACCGCTTCCCGCTAGCCAACTGGGATAAGTACAAGTTAATGCCCGACAACTTATCAAAGACACTTCTCCCCAAATTCTGCCTCGGTGGGATCACATCTGCCAATTCGCTGGAGAAAATGCACCGATTAACTTCAGTGATTTGGTGAAATGCTGGAGACTGGTAAATCATGGATATTTTAATAAATATGCAATATCAACATTAAAGGACAATAGGATTCATGAGCTTACCCCTAGATATTTATGTTGGGATTAATTTTGGGAAGTAATATTACTTTAGTATATGCAGTACTCCATTTGGGTTGTGGATATTATCGAATCGCTAGACCTGAAAGAGCTTACAGCACACGAATATATCACCTGGTCTGTGCCAGTGAGGTTAATGCAGATATTACCATTATATCTTGGGTAGAGTCCGCATTAATGGCATTTGAGGTGAGAGGATGGAGATGGTGGTGGAGGAGGAGCAGGAGGAGGAGGCGGATGTGGGGAGGAGGAGGACGTGAGGAGGAGGAGGAGGATGTGAGGAGGAGGAGGATGTGGGGAGGAGGATGTGAGGAGGAGGAGGATGTGGGGAGGAGGAGGAGGAGGATGTGGGGAGGATGTGGGGAGGAGGAGGATGTGGGGAGGAGGAGGATGTGGGGAGGAGGAGGATGTGGGGAGGAGGAGGACGTGGGGAGGAGGAGGAGGTCGTTGGGAGGTTGGAGGAGGACGTGGGGAGGAGGAGGAGGACGTGGCGAGGAGGACGTGGGGAGGAGGAGGAGGACGTGGGGAGGAGGAGGAGGACGTGGGGAGGAGGAGGAGGACGTAGGGAGGAGGACGTGGGGAGGAGGAAGAGGACGTGGGGAGGAGGGAAGGAAGGGGAGGAAGGAAGGGAGGGGCATACATTACAGACAGTCTTGAGAAGCTGTGCTTTTATTTTAAATAAATGAATGTGCCAGAAACAGGTTTGATGAAAATTACGCTTTCTGCAGTCAATTAATTTTCATATACGTTTTTAATTTGGGCATGAAAAAAAACAATAGCATATATTTCTTTGAAAATAAAAGTTTTTGTTTGTTTTCTGATAGCAGTTAATATCAATTATTGAAAGCAGGCTGAGAGGTGGGAAGGGGAGGGGGCGAAACACATTGCCTTTTGTTCTTCCTGAAGTTGTTTAAATGCATTGTATGCTTTCTCATTTGGTTGCACTGCTTCACAGTCAATACACCAACTTTTACCACCACC